>NC_053127.1:26818214-27013214 GCF_010015445.1 Perca fluviatilis | reverse complement strand
CAGAGGACAGTCTGATGTTTGATCCATCCAGGGAAGTGTGTCCTGTTTCTCAGTATACTCCTCTCTGATTGAATTCTAAATGGATTCCTCACCAATAAATCCTCAACATTCACAATAACCTTGAGTATTACTATAGTGTGCACTCATTTTCTATGTATACATATCGCTCTCCTTCCCTGCAAGACACTATTAAATACATCACAGTTAGTATTATGAGAACCTCCTTGGAAGGGGCTATTTCAATTTGTATTTGGGAATTGAAGGAGGAGGCGAGTGCAATTTAATTTTTTGAGCAAAACACAGAAAAACACTCCCAGAAAAACTTTTCCCAGAATTCAGTGAGGGGAATTTGACCAGAGTGGCATATCGCCCAGATGGGCACTCACCACCTTGGGTTCATTTTGAGGCTTCAGCTGCTATTTTCATTCTCTCCCACTCTCACAACTCATTTACTTGTTTTTTAAGTCTTTTCCATTTCCATCAGTTTCTGTCCTCTGCCAAGTGGGAAGCTGTTATCATCGTAACTACAAGTGTGTGTGGCTCTGGCTCTCTCTCTGTGTGTCCCTGTTTTCCTCTGCCTGCCTCTTTGTCCGCCTTCCTCTCTTTTCTTTGATGTGATAAATATTTATTTCATGCCACTCTATGAGGGAGTAGGATGTATGGCGAGGAGGGCTTGAGTGTTTTTTAAGGAGCTAACGGAATTGGAATTGGTGACTGGTACCCGGGTACAAGGACAGAGCACTAACACACACACACACACACACACACACACACACACACACACACACACACACACACACACACACACACACACACACACACACACACAAACAGATGCATGCATGGGCTGTATGGAAGGGAATAGATTGTGGCATTCCTCTCATGCTTTTTTACAAACCTGTCTCATTCATTGAGGGAGGCCTCTGGCTGCTTGCCCTCTCATGGGGGTCTTCAATATCTGTTATGGGTGGGTGTGGAGGCCTGCACCATGTGCCAGTCAATTTTAATCATATAAAGCTGTCTCGGCCCCTCACTGAAGGCATGCTAGCTTTATATTCCACTCCTCCTCACTCCGCAGTTGAGCCTGAAATAGCATTTTGAATCATGTGTGGAAGTTTTTTGAGAACAAAGGACAGTCAGATATACTTCTTTAACAGGGGAACTAGTTGAAGATTCAAACCTAAAACTCCATAAGGTATATTTAAAAGGGTGATACAGACCGAAGCATTTCTCTCTCAGCTTTCTCATGTATTGCACAATATTGGAACTTTCATTCTGGGGTTTTCAAGTAATTAACTATGGGTATTATGGGAGACGTTTTCACAAAAACAAAGTCTGGCAGATCTTTCTTTAGTTGTGTACCATGGAGTCTTTTTTTTTTTTTTTTTGGCTTTCTATATTAAACTGAATGCCACAAACTTCTCAGCCCTCCCATACCGCTCTCCTAAACCTTGTCTTTCCCACTGTTTTCCCAGTGAGCCACAATTACAAATCTTCCTCCCACCATATGGGCCAAATCCTATAATGGCTTGGGCTGAAAGAGGTGTGTTTGCTCACAGTCTCTGTTCCTCATTCGCACAAAAATTACACGCATTAGTAGCTGTGGGACAAAGCAGGGCTAAAGAGGGGGACCTCTTTTAGGCTGCGATGTGAGATGGTGCAGAGCTGCAGAAGAAGCTGCTGTTTTGCATTGCAATAGGCTGATAGTGTGCATGGATGAAGTCATGGGGCTGGTTGGCCATCAAACAGAGGCTGAATGTGAAGGAGGCCGGGCCCCGGACGCTGCATGGCTAATTGTGTTACCCAGAGAAAGCCCGGGCCAGCCTGTTCTCAGCCATTGAGGAGTGGAGGCGCGGGCTTGAAGCCTTTCAGGATAAGGTAGAATGGTCCCTGAATGGAGCCTTCTAGAAACTGAAAATGGCTGAAAGACAAAACGACAGGAGGAATGTGATTATTGGATTTCACAGAGAGTATACTGTGTTGGCAAACATTCAATTAAAGGAGTTCACTGGTGCTTCTTTGGATACTGATACTGTCTTGGTTGAATGTGTGGTGATGGCGCAACATTCACACTAAACAACTGGTGGAACAATGAAACTGTTCAACTCTTCTCAGTGGTAACAGTTTCTGGCCATGGTGATAGCTTTTGATTACCTCGCATTGATCCCTGATGGGAATCTGTGTTTATTGCTCATAGCTCACTTGGACACCTGGAGCCAGACTTACCAAAGGGGGTTTGGTCAGTGACCTTGTCATCTTTTCTGCACAGATCGAATTACCTCCTTATATACAACTACTCAGGATACACAGCACCTGGACTGGATGGTACCATTCTATCTCTGTTTCGTTGTCCTTTTCCTGTCTTTCTCTTTGCGGTCATAATATCCAATGGCCATGACAATTCTGAAAAAAGGAAGATTTACACCCATTATATAAAACTCCTGGACAGGTTGGTGGTGTTGCAGGATGAAGCACCAATAACCTGCCCTGCTCCCTGTATCATCTCCTCCACATTGACATTGCTAAACCTTGGGTGCTGGGGTATTTAACAACAGATATCCTTGGACCTTGCTATTTTTGTGTCTTTCCCAACCTTTTGAAAAATGTTCTACTCGGCCAATGCCTTAGTTTATAATTTCCATCCATCTCTGTCGGCTTGCGAATGCACCCTGGAAAGACATAATTGGATTTTGGTGGCATTAAGCAGCGAAAAGCTGCTGTCATTGGACAACCTGCTGGTAACCAGGTTAAGAGGGGAACACCACATTTGTCAAGTGTCAGGGCTGAAGCTCAGACACCAGATACAGACATGTACTGTACACTTGCTCTGTAGTCTCATAGGAATTTACACAAGCTGTTAGGATGAGGGGGGAGCTGTCTCATTTCATTTACTGTCAAGCTGGACGTACGAGTTAATGGGCTTCCTTAAGCTGAAATGAAGATTTTAAATGTAAGGAGGTCAGGAAGATACTGTAACCTCTCAGAGGATGTGTTGCTGCAATATTGGGTTAACGACGTAACGTGTAGAAATGTTATGTGTAGAAAACCATTAGGGCACAAATCTCACCCAAAACAATGAGTTGTTTTTTAAAGATAAGTTTTGGGCATTTTAGGGCTTTATTTGATAGGACAGCTAAAGACATGAAAGGGGAGAGAAAGGGGGAATGACATGCAGCAAAGAGCCGCGGTGAATCGAACCCGCGGCTGCTGAGGCAAGGACTGAGCCTCTGTACATGGGGCACACGCTCAACCAGGGGAGCTACCCAGGCGCCCCACAATGAGTTGTTTTGATCCTATGTATTTCTTAATGTTACTGTTGGGTAATTTACCCAAACAAAAATATGGCTATTTTGATCCAGTGTTAGACACGACAAGCACAAGTTTTACCATAAAACTGCCGTAAATGTATTGTGTTGTATTGTTAGTTGTACAAAACGATGTGCATATGACAAAGGATAAACATTTTTTTAACAAAGTTTCAAAAGATCTTGAGTTTGGAAGCATACCATATTTTAGTTTGAGTAAAAATAACACTAGAACTGGGTCAAACAGTCAAATTGTCTTGGGTTTGATTGATGCCCCAATGGTTTTCTACCCGTGTGTACTGGGTAAAGTTAACCCAGCACTGCCCCAGTGACCTTTAAGGAATTAGAGCAAGTGTCTCCTTATGTACAGTTTGTGTTCAGTTTTGCCTGCCAAGTGAGTTGTGTTGCCTGTGTTCCTTTAGCTGGTGAAATTCATTTCAGATGTTTGTATTATTTGTTCTGGAAATGAGAAATACATATCAGACACAGGGTGATGACTCATTCATCACTGGCTCCCACTGTCCGACTATCTCTCCACCGGAGACAGATAGATATGTATGAGTATTGTCTGTGGCTGACGCTGTTGTCAGAAACGGTCATTGTGGATGTGAATGTGTCTCATTCCCGCGACAGATAAAGCAGAACCCTCTCTCTTTCCTCTGTAATTGTATTCTGTCTCCATGCACTGCAGATGTAAGTATCAGGTGATATGAGTAATGAAAGTCCTGAAATGAGATGCTTTCCTTTTTTGAAGTGTCACCCACAAACTTGTTTGTAGCCAGTTGAAAGAGATTGATAGATTATTTGCCTTGTGTGTGTGTGTGTGTGTGTGTGTGTGTGTGTGTGTGTGTGTGTGGTGTATGTGTCTAAGGAGGGGGGGAAACAGTGATCAGTAATTATTTGGAAGGGGGAAATGAGCCGCCTCATCAATCACACGGTGTTCGCTAAAGGTTACGTTGCCACATCTGAGGGAACGTATTGGGCCTTAGCGAGGGAAATAAAAAAGTAATTATCCTTTATCATCAGCCAAAGGAGACTTGACATAATTAGGTTTTTTTTTTTGTTTGAAGCTGATTTGGACTTCCTGTCCTTGGGGATTAAACATATCTGCCAATCATTCGAATGTCAGGCCATACAGTACTTGTCTCCTAACAAACCCTGAGACAAAAAAATGTCTGCTCCTGCAATTTATCTCTAGGTTTATTTTTATATAACTCCTCTGAATGATGCTGTCTGTCTGTGTTGTGTCTTCATGACTTGACATACAATGCCTCCATGTATACAATAACATGCTGTGGGGGGTGGGGGGTGGGGGAGGTATGGGTGAAAAGGAAAAAGAATGTCACCTCAGGCATCACTAAAGTATCACACTGAACATTAATAAAGCTGTGTTATTATTGGCAAGGCCACATTCCTTAGACCTCATTTTCACAATAGCTCATCTTTGTAATTGAACATTTAATATGCCCTGATGTCTGATACAGACGCTGAACGAGGCACTAACGTGCGCTCACATGCATGCATGGTCGGACCGGCTGTCAAAACAAAGAACAGAGAAGCTCAGATTACAACACACACTAAGTGGAGTGTGCTGGATGCCATTTATATGGCAAATAGTTGTTTACTCCTTAATAAAATTCTAAATATCATGGCTAGCCCCTTCAAACTCTTTATTGAATGTTCGATCTGCCATTGTTGCCACATTGATGAATCCACAGGGTGAATACACTTCTGGCTGATAGATTCACATGGCACCGCCTGTTCACAATTATTTTTAATGTTACTTCAAACTTTGCTACAGACAACAACTACCTGAAGTGCAAATAGCAGTCCTCAGACATCCTGGCCACTGAGCGAGCTGGAATGGTTTTGAATTAGAGGAGGACAAGGACAAGCTGGCTTCTCTTCCCACCATCATGGAGCTTCTAATTACCTGCCATCTTCCTTTGTCTGGCGAACTTCATGCTGGGTTGAAAAGGCAGAGAGAAAGAGCGGGAAGGGAGGAAGAATTATGGAAAACGGGGCAGAATGAAGGAAGGGGGTTGAGGGACTGTAAGAGAAAGAGAGAGTGAAAGCCAAGTGAAAATCCATATACATGATTTATGCTAGTGCGACTGTGCGCGGTAGGCAGGAGTTATCTTTTATTTATGAGGGCATCAGCGGCAAAGCGCCCAGATGTTAAGCTGTGTGGGGATCTCATCTAGCCAGAGTTGCTCTCTGGCAATAAAGCTAGAAGCTAGGCTGTTTGGAGCTGGGGAGGGTGGCGTTAGGATACGTGTGGAAGAGAGACGAGGCTTTGTCTTCTTTGACAGAAAGCTTTGGGCTATATAGTTGTGGCTGTAAGTGGTAGCCTTAAAACTTATGTTAGATTTGTTAAACTAGAAACCAAAGAAAAGAAGAAGGAAAAAAAAAACAACCTCCAGTGCTGATTGAGTCATTTCCTGGTATGGCTCATTTTCCACACTGCCATTATTTATCTGTGGAAGACAAGACACTTGTTGTTTTCTCCTCTGTCAACAGCTCATCAAAGAGGCGCTGAGGATTCATTATGGAAATGAAGCCCTCATTGTCACCCTCTGCAAATCAGATGCAAGATCTCAACGCCGAGCATCATCATCATCATCATCATCATCATCATCATCATCATCATCATCATCATCATCATCATCATCATCAATCTAACCTCACATTAACGCGGCCTGGATATGAAAAACACGCCTCGCATCCTAATAGCACTAATAAAGACGGTTGCAGCCACCCGAGGGTGGAAGTTGCTGACGGGGCAGCAGCTCGCGCTTTAGCGAGCCTTTTCATAACATGGCAGTGTGGGCGACAAATGCCTAACAGCCCCGGGCGGAGTGCAGAGAGATTTGTGAACTGTAACAGAGAGGGAAAGGTTACGGTGTGACCGGGTCACCAAAACCCTGCAGCAACCCAGCAGGTCCAGCAGTTGTGTTAGTTTAACTGTGGCTTCTTTACAGCTCCATCAGCTTTGGTTGGCAGGATATCCACATTTCAAGCATCATATAACCAGAGTGGGTTTGTTTTTCAAGGACGTACAAGTACTCTAAACCCAAAATGCTGCTTTTAGAGCTTGTATGCATGTGTAAAGCATGTACGATGTGGCTCTGGATTCTGCTTTATCCATATAACAGAGGCTGGAATGATATTTTCCAAACCAGTGTGGCACTGCAAGGTAAACGGCTATATTATAAAATGATTATGGAAACTGTAAATTACCTTGAGGAGCTACTAAAGACAAAAGAATAGCCAGTGTGACTGTTTAGTATCAGCTTAGGAAAACAAGTTTGGTGTCTTTGCAGGGAGACTATGGGTTGTGTCAGTAGCCGTTCACTTGCCCTTCCACCTCTGCTCCATTATCTCAATTGAAGCAGTTAGTTACAGTAAGTGGACAGTATTAAAGTGACACTTCTTGGCTCCTGAAGCAGGTGCTTACGTTATAAAACGCATTCAATTTCAGTGCTGAGCTGCAGCGTCTTAATAGCTCGTTCCCTGTTAGCAATTACTGAAAATGAAAAAGGTTTTGCCAAAGTGTTCTATACTGTCAGTTTGGGATTTTAAAGAATCTTAATCTACTTTAATGAGATCAAAAGGGGACTGAAGGGATTCCAAAACAGTTTCCCACTTGACTAACCAGGGGCATCCGGACCGTTACATTTTTGATAACAGAAATCCATATAGCTTTCACATCAGCTTTGCGCTGCCGCTGATAAAAGGTATAATCTCAGCCGCTGACAAATAGGGACTGTCTACTGTCTGCTAGAGGAGCGTTTCAGTGTGTGTATGTGTGTGTATGTGTGCATGTGTGACACAGCAAGCTGAATGCAGGCAGACAAAGAGCCACTCCCTACTGATTGTTGAAGGCTGTTGTGTAGATGGACGTCATGTGGGAAGGCTGTGTGTGTAAAATGAAAATAATATTACACAACACAGGGGCTGTAGAGTAATATATGACATTTTATTGTTTATCTTCTAACATGGGACTTATTTTTAATATCAAGAACTGTGATACAGAATATTGTGGTCTAAATTAACATGGACAGATCTCTCCCAGGCAACTGATGATGAAGGTTTCTGTTTGACCTACTGCATATGATAAAAGTCTACTAGTTATTAATTTTTCCATGTCCCCCAGTCAGACCAATGGCCTGTCTCTAATAGGACATTTGTACGTCTCTGTCGTTTTGTAGCCTATAAGATCATTGGAGCATGTATTTCTACCACTTTTGTTAAACCACTCATTTAAAGTTTCTGAACAAGACATCATTTTGAAATAAATATATTAGCTTGAAATAGAATGTGCTTATCAATAAAAATTTAAACTAAACATTCTGTAACTTGGTTTGGATGTGAGTACCCCGACACTGGGAGACACCTCTCGGGACTCTGTGACTGTTTGCCTTTCTTTAAAGACGTAGTTGATAATTTTGGGAAACACTTATTCACTTTATTGATGAGGGATAGATGAGAAGATCAATGCCACGCTCGTATCTGTCTGTTCAATATGAAGCTGGAGCCCGGAGGTGGTTAGCCTAGCTTAGCATGAAGACTGGAGACAGGGGGAAACAGCTAGCCTGGCTCTGTCCAATAGTAACAAAATCTGCCTCCCAGAACCTCTAAAGCTCACTAATTAACCTTGTATGTATTGATTGTTTAATCTGTTAAAAACAGAGGTGTAAAAACAACAATTTGTGGCTTCCTGGGAGTAATGTGTAGGATGATTTCTTGGCCGGGAGCAGTGACTTCCTGCAGTCTCCACTGGTTGCCTGGCAACCTCACAGTGACGAAAACTGATTTTTTAGCGAGAAAAGTGATTTCTAAATATTAAATTTTTAATGGTAATGGCGTTCAATTTCAATAGTCAAATGCATTAAATTACATTTTAATTTATTTTATTTATTCAACATTTAATTTAGCCTAAATCACTTGTGCAATGCAAACTCAAATATATGAAATCCAAATATCTTATAAATATATAATCTGACATGAATCTCTAGTGCACCCTCAATGTCTGATGCCCTGTGTTGCTTCACTTCCTCATTTCCAATAACAAATCAGTGGGAAAGGCCAAACATGAGAAGCAAATATGCCGCAGAGGACATTAAATCTGATAAGAATGGAAGAAATGTTTAAATCAAGAAGGAGCGTACCTTACCTGTCGCTAGGCTGCCGATATTGTATCAGTAGACCGCACATAAGCCTGTATGGCATATACTCCCAATACAACCTCCATTATCATAATGTCCCTAGGCTTAGTACCCCGTCCCAGAGGCCAATGGGGGTCTCCATTTCACCGCTCTAATAATGGAAAGGGCCTCAGAGCCCCGCTAGACCTCCAGGTCTATCCTGCCTAGTGTTGGGCTATTAGGAGTATTGCGAGAAAATGTGATACATGTGCATATGTGTTTTTACCGTGTGTGTTTGTGCACAAACAAACTGGGACAGATGTAATATGGGAATAATTCATTGGCAGTTAATGGGATTTCAGTAGGAGCTTGTGTTGTTGACAGTTTACGATAGCCGCCTACCTCAGTGTGAATTATTAAAAAGGCTGTGAATTCCTATTAGTGGTTGTGACGATGGAGCTGGCCAGACAAAGAGCTGGTTTCACAGACAGGGTGCGCGCGCGTGCACACACACACACACACACACACACACACACACACACACACACACACACACACACACACACAGAAAACAAAGAAAAAGCTACATATTAGTGAACCCTTTCTTATAATCACACAAAACTGGCCACAGAAACACAGATAACACTTTTTTTTTGGGGGGGGGGAAATTATATTTGCAAACAAGATTTCAAGAAATGCATCCACTCCTCACAGCCTGGCTACACACACACACACACACACACACACACACACACACACACACTGAAAACACATGCATACATGTAACCAACAAGACTGAGGAAGGCACACTTCTCAAGTCACAGGGAGCCTTAATTTAATTTCTCAGTGTTTGCTTTGAGATGAGATAAGGGCATTTGCATTTCCTCTCCGAGTATTTTTTTAAGCTGCGACTCAGCCTGTGGTAGAGCTGAGACAGACACAGGACAAGGAAAAGGCACACCAAAACTTAAGCTTAAATAAAAACAGCATTGTTTTGGGCTGTTAGTGTGTGTTGACTGCTGGAGGTTGTCTCTGTCTGTCTCATTATGCAGATACACAAGGTTACAGTAGCTGCCTGCTGGGTGTCGGTCCGTGTTTGTTGCAGTGTTTTACTATCTGTTCTCAGCTTTCCACACGAACAACGTGGACAGCACTATTAAAAGCCTAGGTGCGCTCTTAACCGAGCTGTCTGTCAGCATGATTGGCTGGCTGTTTGTAATCGATGGATCCTGGCCCACAGGCCACCATACACCGGATAAATATCTCCTCACTGTTTAAGACCCCATCGATCAGTTAGTGAGCGTGTGGCATTTTGACTTAAACCGTGCATGGATAATGGGCTTGGCAGGCACCAAACAGATAGTGGGACAGAAGCCCAAGGAACAAGCAGAGAGGGGCTTCATTAATCCAGGGGCATGCCTACCATTTCCAACAGGCTGCAGCTGGATTGCCGAGCATCTGGAGCACCCCCCATCTCACCGACCCACCCCTCTTTGGAGCAATGGTCTGGCCTGGTCTGGTGCAGTTCACTGCCAAAACAGATGGAACAATGGGTGGGTGCCGGCTGGGCATGAGATGTGCATGGGCAGTGATGTGGGTGATGGAAGCACACGGACATGCTTTGGCTTCCACTGGGCACACTAGTCATATTTACTTAGTGAGGGAGTGTAATGTTGGATTCATGGTTGTGCATTTCGAGTGCATTAGGGCTGGACATGGGGAGGCTTTGGGAATTGGTAGTGTGTAGAGACTTTCTGCATAAACCTGGGATCAGACTACACATTGCTGACCTGAACATGGCCTGATCCAACAGATGTAATTTGCATTGGGCATTACAATTTGTCCGTTAATCCTCTGTAATGTGTCATAGACAGCTGATTCTGTATATAGGATGCCTCATGAGGCCCATAGACCTGCATGTCATGTGAATTATTTTGCCTTCTATCACCTGGTTAGTTGACATCTACAACATCTGCGCTGTGTGATGCTTCGGATGCCATGGTTGTCGTTATTTCTGATCATCCCTGATACATGCACCCTCACAGCATGCAAAGATTGGGATACTAATATGTCCACAACTTTTAAAGTGAGATTATGTCATTGTGTTATTTTGTCCTCTTACAAATAAAAAGTTCAATAATGATAAAATGCTCCGTTGCTTGGGTCAATACACTCAATACACAACCTCCCATGGTCTGGTATGACCAGCAGCTTATGGTGGCTAACACTAGCTAACTTCAAGCCAAATATTGCTGTATAACTGAAATATCTGATTGACTTTTCTACTTGTTCTACTATTTTCTGTTGTGTCACAGACAACATTTCAATAGTTTTATCACTAAAGTAAAACAAACCGTAAACCCACCATACCTCACCAGGAGACATATTAGTTGTTTCCTGCTTGTGGGTCCAATCCACTCGTTTTCAGTCAAGTTGTCTGATGATGATGATAATAATATTGTCTTTAAAGCAAGTGACTCAAGAGGATCTTGGAAAATGGTTGAGAATTCAATGTCATGTTACACTGTATACCACACTGTCTGCTATGACTGAGCTCAGTTGGTTTGGCTCACACAGAAGAATCCAGCCAGACAATTACTGGTCGGTCATTCACAGTGACCGGCTTTACAGATGGTTTTATGGTGATATTTAGTTCACACATTCATCACGCTCTGCTGTCCAGATCTCTGAGTGCAGGTCTGCACATTAAGTTTGTCTTTGCTGTTCAATCCATGATGCCGCTGACGGGGTCTTTCACGACTGATGCGTCTGTCCCGCAGCACCTCTGTCTGGTTCTGCTCCTGCTAAATTACACCGTCATTACCTAAACACACACTGAGCGGTTTCCAAACTCAGACATCAATAAACTAATCACACACCCAGTACAAGCCAAACTCCTCGTCAGTGCGCCACAATCACAAATGTCAACGCTAATAAATGTTAATGTATTCAGTGTAAACCTACACACACACCAGTTGAACTGTTGGAGGGCAGAAAGGTGCAACAGAGAACAGAGAGATGTACTGTCCCTCAACCAGGTGGCTCAGATTTAGTTTGACAATCATCCTTATTGCTGATGTGTCCTCCGTGCTCCGTGGGGTTTTCCTGCAGCCAAGCCTGACCTCTGAACTCTGTGGATGTGGCAAGGAAAAGAGAAAGAAAACTTCTCTTTTAGGATAACAGTATTATTTTGACACAATAGTAGATTAGTGTTGTCTCTTCTAATTATACAGAATCTTTTCTGCACATACACAGTCTCAGCACATCACCTCTAATTAGCCAAGATGTACACCAAATTGTGTTGCTTAATTAGCCCAAAACAGAGTGAGAAGAAAATTGCTAATGACAGGGAGCACAATCCACATTAAAACAGAGCATGCGCACAAGCGTCTCTGTGTGATTTTGTGCACAAATATATATCTATGTGTGTGATCAGCTAAAGCCCATTCTTCTGAACACAATGTGTTGATGAGCATAATATGGCGGCATTCTTGTAAACAGCCGACCGCTTCACTCTAATTAACCCACAAAATGAGAGGAACAGGAGGCTGCAGTTAGTGTGGGCGTGTTGGACCAGCGCTATGAAAACAGAAACCTTATCGTGGTCTCCTTGCTGGGACCTGAACTGTGGAAGGAGACACCGGATAGGCTGACTGTTCTCCCCACAGTGGGGATCCTCTGAGTCTGCGCTGTATTGTATCATCTCAGTGGGGGATTGTGGAGGAGAGACAGTGATGGTCTCATAGCTGCTTTTTAGTGCATGCTAATGGCTAATTAGGCATTTCATGACTAAAGCTGAATGGTTATTCTCATTTCATACTACTCAGTACTCCCAGAGTGCCACAGCATTATGCTGAGGACGGGGAGAACGCCTGACTTGGTTTTCAGCATCTCACAGTAAATTCTTTGTACTGTATTTTGTGTGTTTTTTGTAACCTAAACACTGGCTGTAAATTTGGCTGGTTATTCATAGCTGTTGGATTAATGGAATGATAATAGCAACACTCCCATCTCACTATCCATGGATGTTTATTTGACGGTTCAAAGTCTTTCTCCCTGACATGATAGAGGCCCTATAGATGCTTCTGTCAGCTTAAGTCCTCACCCAGGCTCTGGGTCATTAAAATGCTGTCTGTCAAACACCCTACAAATTAGACACAGCACCATTTAAAGGGACAGTGTGTGTGTGTGTGTGTGTGTGTGTGTGTGTGTGTGTGTGTGTGTGTGTGTGTGTGTGTGTGTGTGTGTGTGTGTAAGAGAGCAATTGGGGGGGGTCTGCTGTTGCTTAGTGATAAAGCTGTTAATAGAGTAGCCAGTGAGCACACTCATGGTGCTGCGTGATGAACGCCCCAGTTATCATGATAATTTGGCATGAGGGAATCAGCACAGTGTTTATGTCAATTGGGTGTGTATGTATGTGGGTAGAGGGTCACCGGTGCCTGTAATAATAGAAATTCTGCATCTTTCTTGGTTTGCACTGTCACAATCCTCTAACTGACAGGTTTTTCCAGACATGCGTGAGGTGTTTTGTGGGTAAGGGAATGTTTGTACACACAGAGAGGAGATAAGTGCTGATTTAAGGCCTTAATAACAAGGACTACGGCTTGTCATTAAAGCATGACAAGTCAGCTTTGCACCTGGCTTTGTCTTCTGCCCATTCATCCTCCCAAAGACTGCGTGACAACCAAGTGGCTCAGCTCTTCCCTTCGGGTTGAGCGTAGCTGCAAGAAAACCCCAGAATATTTTAAAAGCCTTCTGATGACTAAATGTTTTGATTGTTCCGTTTTTCTTCACCCATTGTGCTTCAAGTGCAGAGAGGCTCGAAACACAGTTTGAGTGAAGATAAAGCCGTGTTTGCTTGTGTTTACAAGATTGTTAAAATCCTAGAATTAATGACCACATTGTAACATATATACCAGAGAGTACAGTATACATAAGTGTCTCAATGTAGCTTGCAGAATATCAAATGGGGACACTTTGCCTTGTGCAGTGTGTGTACACTTATACAAACATACTGTGCCAGCCTCTGGGGTAGATAACAGCTCTATTTACGCTGCCCTGCTTGCCACAGCATTCTCTGGTGATAAGACTTAATAGTTGCTCGCTAGTGTGCGAGCACCTCGTCGTGTCAGTTGAGTGGCCGGCACCAGCAGCAACCAGTGGACATCTGCACTCAACCACAAAAATACAGACCAGCTATAGTACAATTTTGTCCAATTTTATCCAATTGAAACCAAACCCACACTCGAAGATAAGTAGGTTTCAGGTATGACATGTTGACGGTTGGAGGTGAAGCGCTAAGCATGATATTTTGCAGCCAGGCTGATGTGTTTGATCCCCAACAAATGCTACACCCAGCGACCCCTGCCTTAATACCCACCTATTGAGTATTAGGATAAACTCTGCCATGCACAATGATACAAGCAAGCACTAAGGGAGGGGGTTTCTTTGGCTCCAGCCCTGAATTTTTTCTAAAAAAAGCCCAGAATGTTTTTAAAATATATTAAACTTTTTGTCCTTTTTATCCTCTGACTGGACCGGCAAACCAATGGAACAAAAGTTCTTTTAGTGCGGAAATATCTCCTTCGTTTCAAGATTAGTAATGCTGTTTAGGCCAAATTCCTACTCTACCTCATTATGTAACTTTAAAATAGAAACATCAGACAATTGTTGCCCCTTTTTTGTGGCAGGAGTAAAAATCCTCAACATTTGTTGTGTTGTGGTTTCAGAATGATGACACGTGTATATATATATATATATATATATATATATATATATATATATATATATATATATATATATATATATATATTAGGATGTCGGCTCTACAGGATGATTCTTTTTCTTTGGCAACTATCATGTTTTTTTCTCAAATGATTGTATGATTTTCCAGATTTTTTAGGTATTCTATTATCCAATTGCTTGAAAAATAGTGCATATAGCTGCTGTGAAATGAGCGTGCCCCCGGACCCCCAAGATTTGGGCTGAGCTTTGAATGTTTACAACGTCTGGCTCCAACCCTGCATACAAGCACAAACTGGATTCAACAGATCTGTAACTACTTATAGCCCTTAAAAACATTTTATCCCCTTTAATCATTGAACTCTGAGATTATTTTCCTGCAATGAGGACACCTTGAATCTGTTGTCACGATTACCCAGCCATTACCATCCTCTCCTACTCCTTTCCCACTGGTCAAAAACACCCCCACCTATCAGCGTGTTGTTATTGCTGTGATTGAAGGACAATCAACATGTCTGTGTGTGTGTTTGTAGAGGAGGTGGAGTTGAAATTAAGCTTTGGAACCATGCGAGGCGAACCAAAGGGGTGCAACCGATCATAAAACTGTGGCGTTTGCAATTATACTGGACGTAAACCTGCGTGCGTGTTGACATACAATTCAATAAATGATTCATGATGCCATTAAATTCTGTGAAACACTTGAGAAGATAAGCAAGCTGTCAGCAAAATTGCAGATCAGGATACAGAGTCTGTAAAAGGTGTTTCAATTTTCATAATAATACAGCATCAACCCTTAAGTATTGGGCCTATAAATGGTAATAATAGTAATATACAATCATTTGTTTCGTCTTTACTTCTGAATGAGCATTTCCTAAGCCACCCTTGCTTGATGTTTTCCTTCATGTCTTTCAGGCTGTCAGTTTTGCCGTGATAGATGCTCAGAGGGCGAAACAATAAGTATGTGTGATTAGGCCCCAGCCTGAATGAACACAGGTCACCTTTTGACACTGACCACCGATCGTGTGTGTGTGTGCGCGTGCGTGCGTGCGTGCGTGTGACAGAGAGAGGACTAAGCATTAAATAAAGGAGAGTGGGCCACCAAGACTGTGTTCCCAAGAAGGGTCGCACAGCCGCACACAGGCCTGTGTGTGTGTGTGTGTGTGTGTGTGCGTGTGTGTGTGCGTGCGTGCGTGCATGTGTGTGTGTGATGGAGTTCAACCACCACTGACTGCTTTAATGAAGGCTGCTGTAACCAAGGAAATGCTTTCACCACATTAGCGCTCCCCTCCCTTGTGTCTCGGTGGTCTTCTTGATTACCTCTCTGGCTGTTCTTGTTACCTAATCCTTCATTTACAGATTTGAAAGCATGTGATCGATTGAAGGAGAGACGGAAGCTATTGGCATTATCGGCCTGGAAAGGCTGAAGGTAGATTTCTGATTGGCTCCTTAGATTAAAGAACAGATGTGAGTGATTAAAGAGCAGGATGAGTCCTCTTGCTTTGAGCAAGAGACTTCAGAAGTCCAATGAGATGACTTAGGGTGAGTTTAAGGGGAGCTGCAAAAGTCCCTTTATTACTCCATTAGCATTGGCAGCGTTTCAAGAGATGTCATTAAGATGTGTGTATTTGTGCACCTGTGTGTCGCACTCATGGTCGTTAGAGGAAGGAAGAGACAATCTCATTAAAGATGTAAGAGATGCAAGAGCAAAGAGTTTTAAAGGAATACACCGAGGCCCTTTGCACGTACGTACATTTGCAAACGTAGCATTATCAGCAATACTTCAGCTTACGTCGTATTTACCAAACCTGCAGTTCATTGGGTAATCGGCGCCTTTCTCTGCCCACTATTACGTAAATTGCGCTGTAGCAAAGCGTTAAGTACTTGTGCTTATGATACGGCTGAGTGCAGACTGTGATATTCCCACTGCTGATGCTGTGACTGTTTGAAATGATCCTGATGCCAATATTAGTAATGTAGCGAGGAGTTTAACAACTGCTGGAATGGGATGTGAACGCTGAGTCGGAGATTTTATGTCATCTTTGATTTCTTCCAGTAACTGTAATATTGCATGGCTGCTTAATCTGTAACGCTTAATCATTTTGTGTTCACTCAACTGAAAAAGTGGGATCCTTGTGGCAAAAATCTTTTCAGCTCGTCTCCTTGGCCTATGTCTTCGTCTTGCTCGCATTACTGCTGCCATTTCACCAGGAGGCATATGCGAGGAAACCCGCTATTGCGGCTGGTTTACACCTGCTTTTAAGAGGCGGACAATTTTCACCGCAAAATAGAGGCACGCTGTCACGGGCAATTTTTGTACATACTGCGGAATACATAATTAGGCGCACTTTACGCTTCCCCTCCCATCTCTTTATGGAAAACTCCCACTTTCCCCTTGACCCTCCTGTGAATGCAAATGCATGACATGGAAAAGCGCAATTTGCCATTTTCAGTTCCTGCGACAGGCAGTCTGCGCTTTTACCTCAGTGCGGCATGTTTGTACATGCCTCGCCATGCTTTTACGCGCACGTTGCGAAACGAATACGCCTGAAGTGGGCGCAAAAGCGTTAGTACATGAGGCCCTGAGTCTAGGAGAGACAAACTGGTTTATCACATGATGTCAACAGAAACCAAAATCATCTACATGATACTGACGAATCATTTCAGTGCTCCATGCTAACTATGTATAAATTATGCACTATGTAGTCTGGATCAACGGAAGTACATTTCCAGGATAATGGTGATACACTGGTAAAAGCAAATGACGTTTAACCATGTGTCCAGCTAATTTAAATAAAGCTCACGTTACTGTATTGTGTATAACCGTTAAGTTAATTTAATATTGTGTGTGGCATTTTCTTTTCGGGGTGCAAATGTTCTTTCCCGAGACTATTTTGCAGAGCCAGCATTGCGTCCAGAGCTTAGCGCCGCCCAAGATGATTGTGATTGGTTTAAAGAAATGCAAACAACCCAGAGCGTCTTTTCCTCCTGTCTTAGAATATATCTGTGGCGCTATGGAGATAGGTCTGGCAATGCGGGACTACACTACAATGTAATATTATGCTAGGGTTAAGGTTATATGGAAGTCTCAAAGTGAACAACAATTAGAGTATATCTCAAAAGAGCACAGTTGCCTGGATATTATATTAGTAATGTTAAAAGAAAAAGAACAACTACTTTATTAATCCCCTAAGGGAAATTAAATGTTTTCACTCCATTGTTATTTTTTACATATAAGCATGCAGTCATTGTGCAGATATGTTTAGAGTGATGGGGCTGCCACATAGTCAGGCACCCTGAGCAGTTTGCCTTGCTCAAGTGCACCGCGACACAGCCCAGTAGGTGAACTGACACCCCTCCAGCTAACAGTCCACACTCTGTACTGACTAGTCAGTACTGGACTTGAACCGGCCACCCTCCGTTTCCCAAGCCAAGTCCACATGGATACAAGCTACTGCCCGCCCTATAAGCATTTATGAAAATCCTGCAGTTTAGCAATAAAACATACCAGACAATAGATACAGTATATGCCAGATGTGTTATGTGCAGTGTATACAGGCAGAACTTCACTCATAAATAAGTGGTATTTATCAGCCACAGTTTATCATGAGAAGTTTGTGTCCATGTTTTTTTAAATGTGTTGAACTGTGTGCAATTGTGATGGTACAAAATAACATTAATAACAATTTGAATACTGGTAGTCACCCGTTGACCAATTAGTAATTCCCCATTTCCTTAATTTAACCGTTAAACTAAAACAGAAAAAGGAGAGGAGGAAAGGGAAGACTAATGAAAAGATAAAGAAAGGAAAAGCAGAGCCAAAATGAAAGAAGCCCATCTTATCTTAGGGTTCATCTGTGGCAGGCAGCTGTGGTGCTCCATCTCTTGTAATGAACTTGATCCCAGAGATGTGCTGATCACATGATCTCCAGCCAGGGGCACTCCAATATGAGATGTCAGCAGAGGAGGACACAGCCGCTACAACTGCACAAGACAGCCCACAAAATATAATTTGTAGAGAATTATGACCAAAAGTCTCCCTTTTGTTCTCGTTCCCCTGGAGTGCCGTGGATTTCTACACTTCTGAACAATGGCTTCTATCTAGAAACTGAGAAATGTGATAAAAAGGGCAGCAGTGGAAACACACACACACACACACACACACACACACACACTGAAAAGCATGGTCTGTTTACTCTGTTGGAAATCCACAACAAATAAAGACACTCTAGTCCTAATAAGATGCATTCAACCAAGGATGAGATTAGCCGGAGAGCGCGCACACACACACACACACACACACACACACATATACACACACACACACACACACACACACATCGACAAAGCTGTTAAGATCTCTTAGCACTTTTTAGAGACTTCTGCTGGAATGTGACTGAGAGTGGAGAGGGATCCAATCTTCTTTAAAACTCTGTCTACTAGGTCAGCCGTGTGTGTGTGTGTGTGTGTGTGTGTGTGTGTGTGTGTGTCTAAAACAAAGTATGTCTAGGCTAAAGTTGTTTAGAGAGTTGTAAGATACATTTTTGTCTTGGGTATGTTTGGCTTTACACACACACAAAACACACACACACACACACACACACACACACACACACACACACACACACACACACACACACACACACACACACACACACATACACACATTCCCTAGACTAAAGCCTGTCAATGTTGTGACAGACATATTCTTCATATACGGTAGGAGTCCTGTCTGGTCTGCATCCCCTGCTGTGCCCCGTCTCTTCCTTAACCTCATTCCTGTTCCCATTCCTAATACACACACACACACACACACACACACACACACACACACACACTCACGCACACACTTATGTCTGCTCCAGGTCCCCGACTTGGTAGGCTGAGGTTAAGGCTGAAGGTAATGGTTTCCATTTTTCCTTAATTCCAGTGGGTCAGGGAGCGATGGCAGGGCAGAGCTTCATTACAGCAGCCCAGCAAGGCCCCATGTCTCCTGTAGGGATTAATTATGTTGCTGCCCCTCCCACACACACAGACATATACACACCCACACACCCACACACACACACACACACACACACACACAATCCTGCACTCTTCATAAAGAATTCTATCTATTTTCAGATAATGATCATCTAGGTCTGTACCATAGCAGGACTCCTCGGTGCTGTGAGGCATCAACTCTTTTTGAAGGAAACACTGCCTCACCTGCATTTGTGCACACTTTTGTTTCCATGAGGATACACTGTATTGCCAAATCTAACTTTCCCCCAAGAAAACATGACTAAGGACTTTATATTTTGGAGCATTTGCAAAATGCCATGCCTGAAAATTTCACTCAGCAAGTCTGGTGCACTTTGCTGAGTCCAGTGCCAATATAGTCAATATACTGTATGTAGAAACAGCCACAAGTCATTTTTACCGCAGGTACATAACCTGAACTCTCACAGACAAAACAAAAAGGCTTTCTCCATCACTGTGCTTAGAGGATTCTGCATACAAAGATGGTTTTCATTGCTGTAAAAGCCCCTTAATATTATCATATTTTCCAAAAACATCTGGTCCCGTTTCAGGTTTAGTTTATTTTATTTTAATCAAATAATTATTTAACTGAATACAGTATAACAACAGCCATACCCCAGATTACAGAAGAGTCTTTTTCTCTTTTTTTGTTCCCTATATTCTGCAATATAATATATAAAGCTTTATTGCAGACACAGGTCCATATAACACATCATACGGTATACATAGTAGAAAAAGGAGATACAAAAATACATAAAAATTGCATATTAGCCTATAGGATATACAGGCTATTGCACCAATGCAATCCAACACTACCAGCTGAGAACACACACACACACACACACACACACACAAACAGACACACATATACATATATACACACACACACACACACACACACACACACACACACACACACAAACTGATTAATGGGAGCTCATATATAGTTACTGTGCCCAGGTGCAGGGCTCCTGATCTTCTTTTGTCTACAGCAACCTTGTGCACATCACATTCATACTGATGATCCACTTTCTCTCTTCCGCTACTTCATAAACAACACCCTGCCAAGGTGTGACTTTTTAAAACGGTCTATAGACGCAAGATTAATTTACTTAACAAAGGTAAATTCCTGTAGCAGGGCTTTTTTTATTTATTTATTTATTTACATTTTTTCACTTGAGTTACCTGCAGGGTCGTCAATATGCTGCTGCCTGAGCTCTGTAAATCAAGGACGTCGGAAACCCATTTAATATACATTCTGCAATATGAAAAATGTTTGGCAGTCAATTGGAAAACAAGTAGTCCTACCCTGTTCGTAGCCCACCTCATGATTTCATGCATTCTGCACATTTCATTATACCAGTGGTGTTCTGCGAAAGGGTTACAGTGTATTCTATCAAATAGCTGGTGTGGTTACTATGTTTATGAATTAATGTATAAATATTTATTCAGTAAGATTCACTACATCTTCTGTGTTGTTTTCATGCATGTGTTCATCAGGGGCGGGTTTAGCGACTTTTGAATGTGGGCAGATTATGGCGCAGTTTTAAAGAAGGGGGGCAAAATGAGTTTAAAATGAGTAAACATGTTAAGACTCAAATTTAAATTCAGGGATGTTGGTAAGAATAAATTGTACATTTATAATAGCTATATTGTTTATTCAGTGCCAAATAAACAAGTTAAAATATTTTAATATGAAATAATATTGATAAATAGCTGTTGTTTGTAACTCCAAATAGCCAACGACTACAAATGGCACGGCTGCGATTGTGTCTCAAGTTGTTTTGCGAATATTTGGAATCACTTTATGTTTTTTTGTGGTTCCTTTGCATCTCTTTGTAGTTATTTTGTGTTATTTTGTAGTTGTAGCGTCTCTTTCTCGTAGTGTAATAGCATTTCTTTGGTTTTTTTTGCGTCTCTTTGTAGTCGTTTTGTGTCTCTTTGTAGTCATTTTGCGTCTCTTCGTTGTCGTGTTGTGTCTCTTTGTATTTGTTTTGTGTCTCTTTGTATTCCTATTGTGTCTTTTTGTGGTCGTTTAGCAACTCTTTGTGGCCGTGTGCGTCTCTTTGTAGTCCTTTTGTGTCTCTTTGTAGTCGTTTTGGGTCTCTTTGTATTTGTTTTGTGTCTCTTTGTATTCCTTATGTGTCTTTTTGTAGTCGTTTAGCAACTCTTTGTGGCCGTGTGCGTCTCTTTGTAGTCCTTTTGCGTCTCTTTGTAGTCCTTTTGCGTCTCTCGTTGTAGTCATTTTGCGTTTCTTTGTAGTTGTTTTGCGTCTCTTTGTTGTCGCTTTGTGTGTTTTTGTGGTCTGTTGACTTTTCAAAAAGGAATGTTAACGTGTCACTTCAAACAGAAGCTCCAACTATCACCTTCTGACTCGGGTAGAAGGGGCACCAATCTGATTCCAGTAGGGGCCAGTGCCCCCCCTCTGGCCCCACCACTGGTGTTTAGAAACACATTTTTTTAATGAAAATAACCTTGTGGGTACAAATACATTTCAACCAGTTCCTCATTTAATAGCTTTCATCTGTTTTGCATAATATACACGACATGAAATGAAGGTTTATATCCTATTCATTGTGGCATGTCCTCCTTACTGACTCTATGGCACAAAGATGTGAACTGTGGTGCCACAGCACAGCTGGATATACAATGCACATACCAGTGTCCCGGGGTTGTTCTGACTTTCACATCTGACATTCCTCGTTGAACCTGAGGCAGCTACAGAACCCAGGAGACGTCTAGCTTAAGGGCTTAGCCTCAGGGCCATAGGCTGTCAACACAATCAGGGGGTTACTGTCAGACACATGGCTGTACACATGCACACGCATGCACGTACGTACGCACGCACACAAACGCACACACACGCATACACAGACATCACCTTTAGCAGCCGTTGACATGCAGCACAGGGACAGACCTTCAGGTTTCATAAGATAAACCATTGTTTCCTCACTGTTTCCTTACACAACACTCCATCGTCACGGTGAGCGCAACTTTCCACAGTTGATTGATGTCTTCAATCTATTTGCCACTTTCTCTCTTGTATTATTATTATTTATTTTCCCATCCATGCATGTGAGGTACTTTGTCTCCCGTGCTAATTCAATCTGCGAGGTGGAATGGATGGATCGAGGGAGAGATTAGGTTTGGTTAGGTTGTAAACTGACACACAACCCCATGTGCGCTGTGGGTTGCCTCATAAGGGATAAGGAAGTCAAGGACAAACAATTTGTCTGAGGTGTAAATTAATTTGCAACATAAAAAAAAAATAGATGGTGATGGAAATGAAAGTAATTAAGATGATAGATTGGATGCAGCGTGTGAGATTCATGTGTCATCGCTACAGTGCTCCCAGGATGGAGATTCACAGTCATAAGCACGAGTTCAGATGGCTGAGCATGCGCTGGGAGCCGTGAGACACTCAAGTGGTCCCTGTTTAGAGGCTGCCACAATGGTGGCCAACTAACTGCATGCTATGCTGCGCATCTTGTATTTCTGTCATTCTTGTATTGTTTCTTTCATTTGCTTTGTTTTCCTTCTCTAATCCTCAATCAAAAATTGGCATTTACATTTTCCTGTTGTTAAAAAATTAAGCAGCAATATCTATTTGTCCCTGTCACTCAGGACATATAACACACATACTCTAGGGGTAAATGAGAAAATATGATTATTTTGTGAACTGGACGAATGAACCAACCAACCCTTTCAAAGGAATCGTTCTACAATTTGGGAAATACACTTGTTTGCTTGCTTGTTAGTTCGATAAGAAAATCGATACCACTCACACCTGTAGTCTAAAAGTTTAGCTAGAGCCAGCAGCAGGTTAGCTTAGCATAAAGACTTGAAGTTAACTAGAACAGTTAGCATGCCTCTGTCCAAAGGTTAAAAGAACTCTGCCTACCAGCACCTCTAAAGTTCACTAAGTAATCACTAAACAAAATGTAAAAATGAGAAGTTGGTTTCATGAAGGAAGTTACAGTTAATAGAAAAGAGTGCAGCACATAACCCTTCGTAAAACTGAACAGAGCCAGGCTGTTTCCTCAGTCTTTATGCTAAGCTAACCGTCCAGCTTAACAGTTAACTGACAGATCAGTGTGTGCTATCAATCTTCTCATCAAACTCCCTGCACAAAAATGCAAAATTGTATATTGAATTTCTCCTTTAAATGAACCTGTAATCACCTTACCACAGCATCTTTATTTCTTTATCTGTTCAGTGTATTCACAACATGTTCTCATACTGTAACTGCCTATTGTGTTAACTTCAATATGCCGTTGTGTTCTTATCTGTATCATTGTCTTTGTTACTGCCATACCACGCAGGGAATCATTAAAGCTGTATTAAATCATCTGATATAATCTCCAAGATGCAAAAAGTGTGTAGAGTAAGAGTCTGTCAGACTAAATAAAACATTTACATGCGCAAATGCATTGTGGACTGGGGGCTTTAACCACCTATGCAGTCCTCTATATGAGCTTAGAGCAGTCTGAATGAGCCAGTGATAAACGGACCTATTACTGAGCGCTGATTGACCGGTCCACAGGCAGGCCTGCTCACTCTATAGATAGCAGAAGCTATTTTATTGCCCCGCTAATCTCTCCCAACTCCCTGTATTTTATTTCCTCATCGGCTTTTCTTTTTCTTTGCTGTCTCACTCTTTCATCTCTTTTTGTAGAGCTCAAGGTCAACAGGTTTTTGCCTCCTTTGACAGTAGTGGACCATTTCCACAGAAAATGGTTTGATCGTCTCTTTAACAAGTTGCTTTCACTTGGACTTCAACAAGCAATTCCCCAGTGGTTTCAAACCGGCTTTGTAGACACTCTGAGCACGCACTCCTGCTTTGTCTCACATCTTTATGGGAACTGAAAAAGCAAGCTGGACCCAACAAATTGATTTTCTTCTGTCACTTGCGATCAGTAAAACTGAGGTCCTGTTGAAAATGTCCTTTTCAATGGACCTGCACCCAGAATTAAACATACTAGTGCAGTGCCCGACCGATTGCTTGGCCTGTGGTATTCCTGCTTGCAGCTTTCTCAAAGACCACTTATCCTAACAACTTCACACTCAACACTGCGCTTTCTTGGGTCCTGATACAATACACCTGCCACGACATAGCTGCGTCCCCTAGCAATGCTAGAGCATACGCATGATTTGCTAACAGCTGGCTGTTTAGGACGAGGCTATTTCCCGGAACAATAGCGTTTATTCTGAAAGATACATCACTGATGCTTGAAATGTTTGAGTTTGCGACAATGTAACATCTGTGTTCTCTCCGGTCTCTTATTTCTTCATCTGTTCTTGAATGTACTGTAGTGAGCGATGGAAAACGAGGTGTACCCAGCATGCCGTTCGCAGGGTAATAGTTAATAGGGGTCCCCTCTCAATACACTACACAGTGTGTACATAACGCACTCCTAATAAACATGTCGCATAGATGTTAAGAGCTCACACTCGACACTGCACTTTGTTGGTTCCTCAGCAATACACCCACCAAGTGTGATGCCTATTGGATGGAAAAATATGCAACTCAACTGTATACTACTTACTGTATACTTCTACTTTAGAGGAAAACATGGCACTACTACCTTTACCTGGCAATGATGCATTCATTAAGGTATCCAGCATTATGAAGGAGTTGAAAGCTTCACCTTGAACAGACGTTAATTAAATTGAAATTTCACTCTTCACTTGAAGTAAAAAATTTAATACAGGGCTTTTACTCTGCAGTATTAATAGTTTTACTTCAGAAAAAAACAGTGTTGAGTAGGTCTACTTCTTTTACCACTGCTAATACCAAATTGACGCTGTTTGCCCGGAGCCACCAAAGTCACTAAATCCGCCCCTGAAAAACACACCAAGTTGCTACTTGTGCTCACAAACACACTCCGTAAATACATTCAGCAGAACCATTCATTTCCACACAGTCAAAAACACCACGGTAATAAAGCAACATTAAAGCATGGATTTGATTAGCGGCGTATTTTGCCGGCAGTAACATCACTAAGTAAGTAAGTTAAGTTTATTTATATAGCACTTTTCACAGATAAAAATCACAAAGTGCTTCACAATAAATTGAAATACGATAAATACGTAGAAGACACAAGAATACAAGGAAAACAAAGGTACATAAAATCAGCCACTCATAAAAGCCCTTGTCTAACTAAAAGCCTGTTTGAATAGCAAAGTCTTCAACTGCTTTTTAAAAGAATCAACAGAGTTTGAACAACGTAAAGAGAGCGGCAGTGAGTTCCACAGCCTGGGTGCCGCTGCCTGAAAAGACCAATCCCCTCTGGTTTTAAAATGAGCGCGGGGGACCACTAACAACATCTGACCTGATGACCTCAGACTCTGGGAGGAAGTGTGACGCTGTGTCAGGTCAGACATATAAGAAGGAGCTTGTCGGTGCAAGGCTCTAAAAGTAAGGACCAGAATTTTAAAATGAATTCTAAAATGAACTGGCAACCAGTGAAGTGATGCTAAAACAGGTGTGATGTGCGCTCTTTTGCTTGTGTGAGTTAAAAGCCTTGCAGCGGCTAGTTAGTTAGTTAGTTAGTGTTATAAGTTAGTATGGCAAACTTACACAATTTGAGTTGCGATGGCAGAGTGCTGCTGTTCCTGTAGGATATCTGCTCGTTGACTCCAGGGAAATAAAGAAGTGTTCAGTTGTAACGTTATTATATCCAGCATCAGAAACACACATGCTGAAATACACTTATTAGCAGAGGTATTACTTTCCAAATAGGCATATAAGTTGCCAGCAGACCGTCATTGGGTCCCCAGCAATACACCCGCCAAGTGTGAAGTAAATCGAAAGAACAGTTCTTGAGATATTCGAATGACAGACATGCTCACAGAGATTCCTCGCTTTATAGTTACAAATGTAGATAGATAAGCAAAATCAAACTATCTACCAAAGTACTTCATTGAATCCTTGAAAACTTCTCCCCTCCCCATTGTCCTTTTCTCCTCTTGTCCTTAATCTTTTTCAGAAACATTTATTAGGGAGTTGTGTTTTAGTTGCCGCTGTGTTCATGATCACCTTAAGCCGAACGTTTCAAGAAATGTAGGTAATCGGAGGAGCGTCGTTAGCATAATTTCCCAGAGGCGCACTGAGCTTAATTATCAACATGGCCTTGTGCAGACTAGAGCACAGCTCATCACATTACGATGGAGTCCCTGCTGTTTATGCCCACGCTTCGCCAGGTCCCAGCTGACTACCTGGAGATTCATTGCTGGCACAGTTAGAAACTCCCAACAACTTCAAAACTTTCATCTTCCACGCTACGATTCCTCACCTCGAGCACACGGACGGGTCGAAATAATGGAGCAAACCCTAAAGCACATTAAGATACATAACACCGGAGACCCTGGTGGACCAGATGTACACAGAGCTGCATGCTATTTTAACTAATTTTCATTTGAAGATGATTGATTTTTCATTCAGAGCAATCCGTTGTGTGTGTGGTCATCTCAGGGATGCTACACATTGCTCTGCTATTCCTTTATCATCATCTGTGGTTTAATGCACTGTAACATCAGTGTTTTGGGTATCCCTCTGCTTCCTTCTCCCTGCTGCTGCTCTGGAGGTCGAGGAAAAAGTGTTTATTTTACTGTCTGACAGAGAAAAAGAAATTATCCATCCCCTATCTCAATTTGCCTGTAGATAGAGCGGGGAAATGGAAGTACTCCTTGTGTGCGGCCAGTGAAAAGGCAATTTCCTAGAGACAAACCACTGTTACGCACCACCCTTTGTTATGATTTCATTAGTGGACACTCACATACACTGTGTGTATTTCCACCGTATACACACAGTGATTAAATTACGCAATTTAGACCCTAATCTTTTGGATATACGTGTGAAACTGCTGTGTTTTTGTGCCACTCTTTACCTGGACACTGTGTGTGTAAATACTATCTATGCATAATTGTATGCGCCTATATATGGCTATATATAATTTAACAGTGAATGTATGTGGGTCACACTGTGTGTTTACTGCCCCAGGCAATAGCTGTAAATCTGCACCTCATTTCCATCATTGTCTACTTGGGACTAGATCGAGATCAGCTCACCTGTTCTATTCAATGGAAAAAGAGAACGGGAGACAAGATGATAAAGAACATGGCGGAGGAAGACGCCATAGAAGAACAGTGCTTCTGATGTATAGCTTTGGGCCTGCATCTGTAATTAAGCAACATTTCTCAGCTCTTTGCAGCATATGTTTCCTGTCACTGTGTTTTTTCAACGACAAACATGGCCGGCAACACAAACAAATGAGTGTTGTGTCTGCAAATCAAGATTTATTAGACACATTGTGTTGTTGTTTTGCATTTGCCTACAACTTTACCTGAAAGAAGGCAGGCAATATCCTTGGCAGAGAAGAAAAATGTGTTTTCTTCCCCACTGGCTTGCATGTTGATGTCTTTGCTATGCAAGGAAATGTGACATCCAACAAGTCTGCGGTAGTGTAAGGCCACAGTCTAATGTGTGTGCTCTTTCAGGTGTCTTTGAAGTAAATAGCAGATAATGTACCTGTTTAGACTGCAGCCAGATGAGAAGTTTCTTTCAGGAGTAATGAATAAGCAGTGGGTGCTGGTGACACGGAGGATATAAGTAACACCCAAAGGTCCATTGTGGTTCTGTACTTCTTCTTTCTTTTACTGTTTTTGTGTTTACACGTCTGACTGCTCTCGTCCCGCTGGAGCTGGTAGTCTCTACCCGACTGTCTAACTGGCTTGGCGGTCGGAGAAGATAAGCAGCGCATTAATCTGTTCTAATATATTCTAGTTCTTGCTGGCTGCAAGGCTTAAACGTATATTGTATAACCTGTCCTGTCTCATTATTCAATGTAAGTGTCTTTCTCTTGCTGACTTCTCGTTATAAAACACTTTAAAGAGCCTGTCCTCTATATAACTGCACACAAAGATAATTGTGCAGTGGTTTCCAACCTTTTTCCTAAAGGGACCCTTTTTGAGTAAACTGACGACCTCTGTGACATATTTTTGGGATAGTTCATATTATATTAAATGCACAACAATAACAGAAGTACAAAACAACTGTTAAACTGTATGATTAACAAATAGTGAACTCAATAACTGCAGGGAGTTTATGTAAAACAAGCAATTTGGATGAATTTTAAGCAGATTATTTCCTGTGAGTATTGCATCAGAGATGAGATTTTCTGTTATTTGTAGGAACTTGTAATACAAATCTCTTTATTATGTATTATTATTATTATTTTTTTTTTTAACAATCATACTGTACATACTTAACTGGCTCCTTTTTTTGACAAATTCAGTGTTTTCTTCTCCCTTACGCCTGGCTATATTTTTCTATTACCTCTTTAGGTGTTAAAGCTGCATACTTTTCTAATGCAGGACGAAGCTGTTTGGCAGAGAGGACAGTGATACCGAATGTGTGTATAGCTTGTGTTTAGGTCTTCACCATGCCCTTATCCTGTTTATATTTTTAAATAATAATCCAAACTTTAAAAAAATAAATATTTCATTTAGTTTTCTTCACTGAAATGAATGTAATGCTGAGACATAGACCAACTGTATATTTAAAAAAAAAAGAAAAGTTGTCTCACACCCCTTAGTCTGGCGTTGCCAGACTTTCCTCCACAGCGCTGTGGAGGAGGGTCTGTCTAGTCCACACAGCATTCCGAGATGGGAGAAAAACGTGCTCTGGTTTATTGGCATTTCTTGAAACCAATTACAATCGTCTTGGCACTAAGCTCCGGACACAATGACGGTGCATCTGCAAAATATCCTCGAGAAGGAACTTGTTTTGGTGGAATGTGTACGTTCAAAGGTTGTTTTAGGCGTGATATAGAATACACACCCCTTATAATCAAGAAGGCCTCGCAACCCCTCTATGAAGCTTTGACGACTCCTGATGTGGGTCAGGACACCCAGGTTGGGAACCAGGGAGTTAGTAGACTTGGAAAGCTAAGCTACTGTTCAGCTGTAAATCTTCCCCATGCTCCTTACAAAGGTTTACCAATACCATATTGTTTAGACAGTGAATCCCTCAGTACAAGGCTACTGTACGCCAGGTTTTACTGGGTGGTCGTCGTCTCAGCAGGCGTCTCTCTGTCTGGTTTACAGTTCATTTTTATCTTTTATTTTATCTGTTTATTTGTCAGGGACAATACGTATAGGCATTGTTACATCTAAAGTGCAACCGATGCAATGTATGTGGGACTACTAGCCGTAGGCTAATTTGCAGTCCTTGTCCCTGGTTAGGCTTTTAGAAATGACACACATGGTAAAACACTATAAAATAGACATACAAACTAACAATTGAAGCAGAAAAACAGGCAATTACAGATGCATGAAAAATAACCGTAAAGCAAACATGGACCAGCAGCCACATACGGTGCATGCATAAAGATGAACGATACAGCAGACTGAGGCAGCAACCTAGATTAAACTCATCAGTACACTTAATATATTTCTATGTGTTTGCCAGAGGGAGCAAACAATTACAGACAACACCAACAAAACATGAATTAAAGAGCGCTACATCTACAGTCGAGGAGCCACCCAGTTCCTATTGAGTTTAATTCAACCCCTCCCATCGCTAACAGAGTTATGACAGCCAGCACACAGTGGCAATAGAGTTTGATCCAAACGCAGAGGTCTTGGCATTGTTATGAAAGGGGACCTCGAAGCTCACAGAATTGAATTTAGTATGATGGTATTTACCCTAGAATCCTTTGCACCATGATTCGAGCCAAACACTTCAGAAACTTAATTTTGTGGTTAGCGTGAAGCGTAGCGTAGCTTATCAGCTGAATAGCTTAGGCAGAAGTAATCCGGTATCTCTTAACATTACCCACATAATGCCCGAAATGATACCAAACGCGTCAATAGTAGTAAAATAGGTTATGCACTCATAAAACGATGGATTGTAAAATTTGTAAGTACACCAGATCAGTTTATGTAAATAACACTTGCCTGCTGGCTTCTGCTCTTGCTGCTGCTGCTGCTGTTACTACGGAGTAGTAAGAGTGCTTAGGGACATCTACAAATTACAACAACGAAGAGATGCAACAAAAATTTATTTTATTATTTTAATGATTAAATAAGGTAATGTCTCCAAACTTACCTCAATTATTACTTGTCTCCCGTTAGTTATACTACAGCACTTACTTTAAAAATAAGTTAAATTAAAAAATATTTTTGTTGCAATTACAACAGCAACAACAACAAAAGCACAGAGCAGAAGCCAGCAGGCAAGTGTTATTTACATAACCTTCTGGTGTACTTACAAACTTTACAATACATCGTTTTATGAGTGCATAACCTATATATACTAGTGTAGACCTTTGGTATCATTTCGGGCATTATTAGTGGGGTAATGTTAAGAGACACTTCGGATCCATTAGCCTCTGCGCTAAGCTATTCAGCGGCTAACGCTACTCTACGCTAACTCTCCCAATGTTAGACCCAGGTGAAAAAAGCTTCTGGGGGGGGTGTTTGGCTCGAGGTCATGGTGCAAAGGACCCTAGGGTGAAATTACTCCGAACCATCACTTTAATATTAATATCTTGAGTAGAATGAAGTAGAAGTAGAAGAATGAATTCTATATTACATACAGGGTGTATGAATGTCGAATGCGAAGAGAGTCTATTGGATTTCTGACACTTTCTAACAAGAGTTACCAGATTTCTACAGGCATTCACATTGAAATATGACACATGAGTGATCCTATGATTGGTGTGCTTGTAGGTTTGGGTAATAATCTAAACCAGTGAGTTCTGTGTAAGAGTGATGGAATTGATTCGGTGTCAAGCTTGGACGTCATGTTATCACACACCTTCCTGCCCCACAAACCCATTCAATCTCTTTCTCTCATTCTCACTGCTGTGAACCTGTTTCACTGTCTCTGGGAGCAGCTTTCCACTTTTTGCTACACCACTGAGAAAGAGATTTAAGTTTCTTTTAGCCGTGTCTTTCTTTGTATGGTAGTACAATGCTTTTTCCTCAGTTTTATTTAATTTTGCTTCTTGTCGCAAAAATCCATTACACGAAAACAGAGGAGCAAGCCCATGAAGGTATTGCTATTCATTAGGGTACATAAAGGCCTCCACAGCCTTGCAGCTACCTGAAAACAGGTTGAATGATGAACAATGAAAAATCTGTGTTAATGGCTGTTTTGCCTTTCCAAATCAATATTTCAGTCCCTCAGTCTAAAGCCTGTGAGCACTTCAAAGCTGCTGAAGTGTGCATTCAAACAAGTTGTCAGTAATAAGAAATACAGCAAGTAACTCAAGGACGTTTTATCCTAGATTAACAGACTGTAAGTGTTGTGAATGAAAAAGTAATTTAAGAAACATAAAAAAACAACTATTGGTTGCCACTTTTGCTTATAAGCAACAGCTCAGATTCAGGGATGTTAAATCCTAATCCCCTTCTTTGGCGCTGTATGTAAAGTTTACAATGAAACTGGGACACATTAGTGCCCAGCTAACACTTCTCCATTATTCACTGTCTCATCATCTCTGAGCCATTATGATAGCCTCGTGTATTCAGCAGCACTCATGTGATCGGTGCTGACACATTCTCTCCACACCTCTTCACTTTTATTCCTCTCTGTGGAGAAAGGACTGGACTTTCCTCAAAGATATTCAGTTTACGGTCATAGAAGAGTGAAGAAACTAGAACATATTTACATTAAGGAACCTAGAATCAGAGAACTTAAAAATGACTCAAACCGATGAATCGATTACCAAAATAGTTGCTGATTATAGTTGACAATTAATCAATTAATTAATTAATCTTTGCAGCTCTAAAGGTTAGTAAACTGTCCGCTACTTGAGTCTATATGGAGGTAATTGATGGAATCCCTTGTAGCTTTTTACTGCCTGGTGGCTACTGTGGACAGCTCTTTAAAACATGTAAGGGACTGTACAGAAATTATTGGGGAGTTGAATCCTATGTAAAGATCAAAACAAAAGCTATCTTTGTTGTGTAACTGTTAGATTCACTTAAATCGAAAAAGAAGGAAGACAAAAAGAAGTTAAGAGTCTACCCCTTCTCTTCCCAAAAATGTTGACTAACTTCCCTTCAGCAAAAATAAAATGTTTATTTCTACCAATTCTCTGACCCCCTTTCCCCCCTAATAATTTCCGCACAGTCCTAAAAAATTTGAGTCTTTCCATGTTGACCAGTGCCGTCTCTGTTTTAAGCTCAATCTTGAATTTTTTTCAGTGTTTTTTTGTTATTCATAACAATAATAAAGCAGCTGTTGTCACTGCTTTCTTATTTTAGCCAATGATGTGAACAACACAGAGGTATTCAGTTATAGGAGTCCACATGCACATTGCTCTCCTGGCTGCACAAGTAATGAACACTTTTAAACTTCAGCCTCCCTGCATGGCATCTTGGTGTCATGTCAGCCTCTTTCGTCATACTGCCCATTCCTCATAGGATTAGATTACTGGGCCATTTAAGACCCTGTTGAAATAGGGTTGATCCACCCTGCAGTGGAACCTAGAATGCTGTTTCACCTACCTTCATTTTAAAATTTGTCAGAAAATGTAGACCTCATTGTTCTGCAGTATGCATCCTGTACAGTATGCAATACATGCAGTCTGGCATTTGGGCATTAAAAGCACTTTAGCATTGCACTCCTACAATGTTGAGATACTGACAAAGGACTTTTCTATTCCACACACCCTTGTTCTTTGTCAAAACCTTGACTGCCAACAGTTTTGTCGGAGATACAGGTGTGTTATGCTAGTAGCGGCTAATGTAGCCTTTAGCTGCTTGCCTCGAGCAGAGATCAGAAGTGGGCTACAGAGGTCTGGTAACATAATTTCTTTCTAACTCTACACCCCCAGATGATTTTCCCATTTTCAAACGTGTAGTTTTCAACCCCATCCGACACTGACTCAATTGACGTCACTTAAGGCAATTTATCAGACTTCATGCAGCTCGCTCTGGATCCACAAAAGGTTTTATACAACAGTAGTACACCCCAAGTCTTTGATGTGTACAAAAGAAAAAGTTCCCCTTTGGTTTGGTTTTATCCCTCTCAGGATCTTCATCTAAAAGGATGAAATTGATCCATTTCGAGTTTGCCTCTGATTTGAGGTTGATTTTACAGTGTTTCGACAGTTGTCTTCTCATTAAAGGCTTGAAGAATACAGTCAGCCTGAGCTGCAGCTTATCTGATCCAGACACCCGCCCTGCATGCTCCTGCTCTGAATGATCAAATCCAGCCTTCACCCTGCTTACCTGACACCTGTTAAAGACTGGAGATCATTTCTGTATTGATTCTTTGGTGGTTCATCATTTGTTGTTCATCATTTATCCATTTTACATTTGTGTCCAAGTTTGCTTCAGAGTAGCAGGCTAGTGGCCTTTGGGTTTCTTCCACAAAAGCCAATGATAGTTTGATAAAGAAGGTCATTAAAGTGTCATTAGGCAGTGAGCTTTGAGGCGCTGGGCCCTGAGAGATAAAACCTAAGGCCACTCTGAGAGGGCTGGGTACAGGGTTGGGATACGCAAGGCTGACAGGCAGACCCTCAATGAACTCCACAGAGAGACACTACGGCGGGCTAGACAAATTACCCTCAACAGATGCCTCTCCTCCACACATTCAGACCTCTTTCTTTATCCCTATCATCCCTTTCCTCCTCCTAACAGTCAATCCCTATGTCCCCAGTGTGCAACTAGAACATCAGTGAAAGCTTCCTACCTCCTCATCCCTGTTCTACCAGCACAATCCTTCACTGCCCACACAAACCCTCAATTTGATACTCATACAGCTATTGCAGAGTAGCTCTCATATGAGCACTGTTTCCCACTGACCGCGAAGCTGCTGCCCTTGAAAGTAGGAAAACTGACATCTCCTGAAATCAATAGAGCGTAATAAAAGATGTGTTTGTTGTGTTTTCTAGAGAGCTACTCACTATCACAAGTTCAAGCTTTTCCAGCAACTCCAGCCCACCAAAGCTAAAACAACTATGACACCTGGCAATGTAATGGGATTCCAGCCGGCACTCAGAATGACTAAGAGCAGCAATGATAGCCTGTAGCGCAGTCAATACCTGCTTGGTAGCACGGGGTTGGGAGACTTGACTCAATTTGTAAAAGTGAGCCGCTCTCTGGCTGCATGGGTGCCGAGGATAGTGTATGAGAAAGCTGATCGCAGCAGAAGTACACGAAGCCCCGGAGTTTTAAAATAATGAGTGCAAATGGATTTAAGGAGACATGAATGATTTTGCATTAGTTTCTGTCAATTACAGGTCATCAGAGCTTTTGTTGTTCAGTACATTAAAAGCACTTTTTGGCCACTGTTGGACTTAAACTATCTAGGTCGTGATTTATTTTTACATGTACACACGGCAACAAATCATCAAGTGTAAGTTCAAATCGAGGTAATGAAGTATCTAAATTACACACTTAACTCTCACTGAGACTGTAGGTTTTTCTTCAAAACCTCTACTGCCACCCAGTGGCTCTCAGTTGACACACCAGTAATCTAGAATATGCGTTGTATTCGAGTGAACCAACCCTTTAAAATAGTTGTTTGTACTTTTCTCTTAATGAATCCTTAAGATTTTATCTATGAAAGATTAAATATTTTAGCTGTTTCTCTCTATCTTTCCTCCTTCCTTATATTTCTTTGCATTCTGCACTAAACCCATTCAGCCTCCTTTCTCTTATACTGAACAGCTATTTTGTATATATTTGTTTCTGTATTTATTGATTAATTCTTATTACTGTTTAATATGTTTGTGTATGTACCAAGGCAAATTCCATGTAGGGTAATTACTGCGGCACTAAACTCCTTTCTGATTGTGATTCCAACAGCCTATATGAATATACTGTTCGCTGTCTAACCCACTCTGTCTTCTCTGCAGTGTTCATCATGGCTGCTGGACTGCTGGTCTACCCCTTTGGCCTAAACTCCTCACTGGTCAGGTCCTTCTGCGGGGACTCTGACATCTACTACGCTGGCGAGTGCCAGATCGGCTGGGGCTACATGCTGGCTATTGTCGGAGTCATGCTCACCGTCTTCTTGCCCTTTTTTGCCAAATATGCACCCAAGGAGCAGCTGTCCCCCACCCCTCTGCCCACGCTGTTATAGGGCATTGTTACGAGGTCTTGCTTTCCCCCTCGTGACCACTCTCTCTAACCTGGGCTTGATGTCATGGAGAGACAGCTGCATCCCGTTTTTAAAGGTGATGCTGTTTGGGATAACGACAGTGATAACTGAAGCTGACACTCAACAACAAACACTGTCTTCCTGCATCTGTTATGTGACTATTTCAAATTCAGTTCATATAGATGGAATGTTTTATGTTACAATAATGTGGTTATGCTTTTTTATCATCAGTTTTCTGCAGTTTTGACTTAACTGTTTTCTGTTTTCTTCATGTCAGTTCTGCAGACGATGCAGTCAGAAGATGCAAGGACCTCATTTCACATGATTTAAGCAAACATGACCACAAACATAACAAGTACTTGCTAAACAATTAAGTGTTTTTTCCCCTTCTTTTCTTTTGTGGGTAACAAGTCAACATATGTAACATTCCAAAACAGACTAGAGGCTGGCTGCATAAAGAGAGTGGAAGCGTGATGTTATGTGGCAGTACGACCCGTCCAATCCAATGTTTCAGTAAGAGGTTTTGAAGAACATTCGACTCGATGAGAGACACTTTAAACGGGCGAAGACTGAGAATATTAATGGGTCAGTTCTTAATGAGTTGCATCTACTGACAATGTATTGTGCTAAAGCGTTTGGACTGTACAGTACATACGGTCTGGATATAACAGAGCTAATGTTTAAGGTTTCAAAATACCCCATTGAAAAGAGAAATCTGACGCTTTGAAGGATTTTTGCTCTTCAGACTTTGTCTGCCTTCCGGTCTTTTGACCAGGCAGTGAACAACATTAGGAGTCAAGAAGATGTGTTAGCTTTTTAAAGACAGTGCATTTACTAACTGTCTCAAAGAAACGGACAATGGACACAGCATCAGACCTGCCGAGAGGACAAATGGAAATCTCTTCTCATAACAAAGAAGTGAATCATAATAAGTAGTGGTTTCAGAGTAAAAATGTTATGTTGGGATACTGCATCCTTTTGTTAACCTTCTCCCCTGAACTGTTTGTGTAATGTAACTAGCTTGTCAAACATGAGCAATTGTTTTCTGTCTACAACACACAATACTAAACACTCTAATTCAGGAAAAAATTATTGCAAAAGGCAGGGAGATGTAGGAATTTAGTCAAAATGCATGATGAGATGGGCTTTGTTAATGGTAGAACAAATGATCTAGATTTTAAATGTGATCTGACCAACTTGTGCCTTTTAACATAACCAAGACAAGAGTTCAATACAATTATCTTTTTCTGCTGAATAACTGTGGATTCCTGTTGTGTGATGTGTTTTTTGTTTTCTCTTCTATTATACTTTTTTCCTCTGAAATATTAAGTCTTTCTCCTGTACTTCATGCAGTATGATCTCATTAACTTGAGAAAATGTTCTTGAGAATAAAAAAAGATGATGTCTTCTAATCCTTAGAGGTAATGGCAGAGAGAAGGGAAGAAAAAAAAAAGGAAACCAGTGTACTTGTGTTCAATTATGCCCTGAGACATTTTTGCCAATTATCTAGAAGAGGTAAATCTCTTGAATTGCTATATCAAAAGGTTGTGACATGCAGCTAACAGATTAATTCCTGGCACCCTTGTCTTTCGTGATTTAGAAATGGAGTGGTAGAGAAGGGAGCTGTACAAATTGAACTTCGCCTTTGGTTATCTGCGCTGAGACGTTATTCACATTATGTGTAAAACGTGGCTTAAAATAATTAGCTCCTCAAGTAAGCTAATGCATTGCTGTGTTCTCGTCAATCCACTTCTCCTTTTAAGACGCTGGCACCATTCCTGTCATGTTTCAAGGACAAAATGTCTACTTCTCCACTTACTCTCCGTGTACACTGCCAATTTTATCAAGCTAGACTCCCTTTTCTAGTAGGTGTTTATGTGCGTGTTAGTGTTGAATACTGGGTCGGATTTTGCTAGTGGGTTAATCTTTAAATATTTCCCAAATTTTGGTTCCCATAATGACATGTCCTGACATTAAGAAAATGGCTGTGATTATGTCGCCATATTTGAAAGAAGGTCAGGAGAGAAATGTTGGTATTGTATTGGACCTCATACTGTGCTTGACTGTGGGAATGACTGGCGTGACTGCACTGGACTTATTCCCCTATTTGTTGAAAAAATGTATGTAAAGTCTCAGCACTGGTAAAAGTGTTTTTGGTAGAGTAGAATTATTGTTTTGTCCATTGTGATGTTTGACTGTAAATAAACTAACTGTACTTGATATCACATGTTATTCTTAACTGCCCCGCTTTTCAAAGATATATTTTGAGATATTACCTCATCGTGTTTGCTTTAACTGAATTAACCTCTAAACAATGTTTGCTGTTCTGTGAATTTTCTTTGTAATAAAAATATTTCAGAACTTACAAAAAGAGAGGCTTTACTTTCCGTTAAATGAAACAACTCTTTATATTCACAAGTAAATACAAAAACATTTACGCCAGAACATGCAAGTGAATTCAGCTGTTAAAGTTCAGCACAACATCGCAACTGCGGCCTCTACAGGTCAAAACATGCTTTATTTTTTATTTTGTAACTTCTACCCATAACAAGACTGATCTATTACTCTATAGCACTAAGCTTGGCTCTCATGCACACTCATTAAATACTGGTATACTTTCTTCCGATTCGTCTTGTATGGCTGTTGATACATACAGTTTTGATGCTCAGACTTCACTGAGTGATTTGACCAGCGCCCTCATTTCTGCATCGCAGGCTTTGACGGCCTCCTGAGCGTTCCTCTGCTCTGAGGGCAGGCCGGGTCTGACGGACACACACATCAGGACGTCTCTACTGCGGTCATAGTTTCCCACACAGCGATGAACTTGACCCCGGATGAGACGGGGCAGTTCCTGCTCCTGTTGGACAAGAGGCAGATTAAGTCAGATTCCAGTGTTACTTTATGTTTATACTTTGCATTGAATATAGTATTATAAATGCCAGTGTCTGGTCACCACTCGATATAAAGGGAAGTTGATGTTGCTTGGCACCGGAAAACTTTAAAGAGGTTGAAGAAGCAGGTTGATATGCAGGAATGAGAGCAAAAAAGGTTGCATTTATTAACAAATATATTAATGAGACTGAGGGGAAATGGATCCTGGGAAATTAGACAAAAATAACATTAAAACTATAGAAAGCTGCAGCCTCACAGCAAGCTGCCGCCAGATTGAATAACTGATTTACCCCAACATCACATGCAGAAAAACAACAGAAACAACCAACACAATAGCCACAATAACCATCATACACACAAAAGGGTGGAGCCTTTTTTTTAGCTGATCATAACCCTGTGAAACAAAAATAAAACTAATTAAACAATATTGTGCTAGTTATATTACCTGATTGATTATTTATCAGATTAACTGAAACACTGCACTGTAATAAATAATTTAACAGAGTCACTGGTAATGTTCGGAAACTGGGTCAAGTGAAAAGAGCAACCTTTTCACAGCCAGTATCAACAATATTCAGTAATTCCTCAACATTTTTGAGTTTGAGTAGATGTGAAAGCCTCTAAATTCAAACTAAGGATGATGATGATAGTAACTTAATTCATACATTCACACTAACAGGTTTACTTGTACAGGAAATATACAGTATAACCAAAGTGAATCATAATCATCATACTAAACGTGGATAACACCAAGTCATTTTTAATAAAAAGTCATTTTATATGACTGAAGCTGAGGAGACTCAGGGCAAGTTATTGTGAACAAATTTATATTGTCCTCTGATAAACTCAAGATGCATTCATTCACTTCTTAAGAGAAAGCTTTTTTTCCCCAACTCACATTTTCATAGAAGACACACGTCATTACCTCCTTCCCGTCTCTCATGAGGAAGTTCTTGGCTCCGTGGTGACCCAGTGTGACCGCAGAGTCGAGAGTAGCTGAGGGAGGAGCACAGCCTGTCAGTTTAATGGTGTTTCAAAAATACACATCATTGACAACAGCAACTCCTAATCGACTGACCAAATATCTCAAATAAGTATGGCACTTTGTCTTTAAACTGGCTCCAGTGTCTCATCCCACCAATAACGGAAGTCAGGATCCTCAGTGAGTTCTCAATGGCTGGCTTCATTGGAAATGTGTCCTGTTAAGCACACATACAAATGCTGCAGTGATCAGAACAACAACAATTAATGGCAAATTTTCAAATCTTTGTATATTATTATATATATTTTTCACATATTTTTCTACCTGAGTTTTAGTCTGTCGTGCAGTCTTAGGTTGATTTGTGCTCCAGTTTACCACATTGGGTGATTTCTGTGGCCCAAAGCTGTTAGTAAACTTCCAGGAGTTGTTCTGTGGCTGCGCTGCAGGAGCAGAGGGCCTGCTGGGTGCTGGGACAGGAGCTGGCAGAGGTCTGGGCTGATGGGAATACTGATGGGTGGGATTGGGCGGTCTGTAAGAGGACTGCTGACCCATCTGAGAAAACCCAGTATGAGGCGTTGGCTTGATTTGTGCACTCTCACTGATGTTGGGAGCTTGATATGTGCTCTGTCTGGAGCAGAAATCCTGTTGTCTCATTGGGTTGCTGGCCGGTCCCATCTTAGAGCTGAAAATAAATTGTAAATTATAGAGTGTGGTCTAGACCTACTCTATCTGTAAAATGTCTCGAGATAACTCTTGTTATGATTTGATACTATAAATAAAATTGAATTGAAATTGAAATTGAAATTGAATTGAAAATGAAAATACATAAACCTATTTTCAAATACTGGAATCTCAAATTGAAACCAAGCACACAATAAACACATTCAACTTTTTTTCTTTCGTCTATGGCTTTTGGGATATGTTTTTCATATGTTGTCAGTGCCAGGTACTACACTCTATTTAGTGAGAAAATCAAGGTACAGTAAAATCATGGCTCAAACACAATTTGTTTGCTGCCTGTTACAGCTATGAACAAAGTCGTGTTGTCGACATTTCTGTCAAGCTTTTCAACTGTTTCTCAGGTGTCTGGATGGTTAACCACCCATGTATTATTTGAAAATATGAAAAAATGGTCCAGTTTAAACAGCTCGTTTGTGATTTGGGGGTTTATGATTTTTCAGCATTTTTCATTGTTGTGATTGAAACATACCTTGTACCTCCAAATTTGTATGGATGTTTTATGGGTGTTAAGGTTTTCATTGCAGGGGCAGGTCCAGGAGCAGGTCTGTAGCTGCCATAAAGCTGGGGTGGAGTAGATTGTGGGATGGTCTGCCTGTTCAACTGGTGGTGTAGTGGAGCACCAGAGGACGGACCTGAAGCCTGGTAACATCCATAGGTACCTGAGGAAAGGTACATTCTCAGAGGAAAATCTTATGGCAGCCTCATCTGTCTGTAGCTGTGTATCTTAATTCATGGGGAGACATTTTACAATATTGTCCTTTTTTAATGTAAAATGTTCTTAATTGTGTGATTCAGCAGAAGATGGTGAACAGTCAGACATTAAACATTAAATTAGACATTAAGCAACATTCAAGAGCAACAGTTGCATTTCTAAAATATATTTACATTTTATGTTTTTCTTTGGGTATACTGCCACCTAGTGACTGAAATCCAGTAGAAGCTTAAAGAGCCTGAATGCTTCACCTGATGTGCTGTGAGATGTGGCTGAGCTGCTGCTGGCCATGTATTCACTGTGGGAGAAGAATTCGTTCTCCGAGGGAGCAGATGTCAAAGGAACTCGGTTTCTTTTCTTCTGGTTAAAGAGCGGCACAGACAGGCAGCCTGATGGACACAGCAGAAAAAACATATGTGAACGTCAACATCAGACTGCCCACTATATTAGGCCGGACAGGTAATAATATTTAAAATGTAAGAATAGTTGAATTATTATCAAACAAATCAAATTTTACTAGAACAAGCAGAACATATGTATTACTGTATTATTGTATCTAACATTAGACCGCAAGACACTAATTACTGACCCTGGAAACCTAACTAAGCCACTGCCATTTGTGAAGCCATTAAGTAACCATAGTGTGGAGATTGTGTACTAACGTTACATTTCTTTTACAAACCTGCTGTTGACCTGGTTTGCTGGTTTTCCTGTCTCCTCATTGTGATGGCTTTTAAAAACGTTGTTAGGTTATTGACGTTAGCTCTTAGGTTACAGGAAGAGAAGCACCAAATAAGAAAATGGAAAAGACATTTAAACCGATGTCCTGGTTGCTGTTTGTCACCCACTCGGCTGTGAAAAAAACTAGTCTGTTAACAAAGTTGAAAATACTTGAAAAGTTAAGACAGTTTATAAGTTAATGTGTTAGTTTAGCAACAACTTAAACGTTAGCTACAGTAAATTACCTAGCTTAAGTTAGCTTAACGTTAGCTTAACGTTAGCTAAAAAGTTAATAAATGTTTAGACAGCTCATCTAGCTAGGTAACATTACAGCTGTAATGTAAGCTACCAGTTGTAACTGTTCTTTCTTTAACAAGCCCAAATTGTTTTTTATGAACATTAATTAATTACTAACTTCTTTTTGTTGGCTAAAGTTAACAAAAGTTAAACCAAAATTACGACGAAGGGTCCCTTAGAGGTCAGCACCTTGGAAAGCGACACGCGCCAAACACTGGTGACGGATGTTGCCTTCACGATCCCCTAGCAAGCTCGGAGGTCCAAAGACTCACGTAATTCAAAAACATTTTTTGAAAATAACAGTAAAAAAACAGTATTTTTTGTAATTTACAGTGCTTGTTTGTGGTGCATTTTAAAATAAGGAAACATATTTTAGGCATATGTCACTGATGTTACTGTATGCCTCATATTGAAGCCTATACATAGTCGTTTATGCATCACTTCCATCACTTAAATGTTCGCCCTCCCTCCTCTTTTACCACTTTGTTTGAGATAATTGTAAAAGAACACAAATCTGTTTGGCATTTTTTATAATGTAATCAGGTAGTACTTAGCCAGTAGGCCTACGCAAAATTAAAAACATTAGGGCTGGAGTCTTATCGCATCTTAAAGCCCCCCAAAAACGCGGGCGGTGTGAACGCGCCATTAGACATGAATTAAGCAGCATCCGTGGCCGGGTTGGTTCAGTGGTAGAGCAGGCACATATACTTTGAGGTTTATGTCTCGACGCAGAGGTCCAAGTATCGAATCCGACCTGTGACGATTTCCTGCATGTCTTCCCCCGCTTTCTCACCTCGCTGTCCTGTCAAATAAAGGTGGAAAAGCCCCAAAATAATCTAAAACAAATTGAGGAGCATCCAGGTTTTTGAGCCAAATTATTTGACTTTATTGGTCAATCTTTAGACTGGTATGTATAACCAGTGATCAGGATCAGGTGATTTGTCCAAGGATGCTAGTTTTACTTTGCACATAGAAAAATAGTATCAAGATCTCAATAGTTGAGGCATTACCTTCCACATGAAAGAGGGATGAAGTTGCTGTGCAAAATGAAGTGGAGAAGGGAGAATGAGATAGATAGAGAGCACACCTACAGCCAGCTGAGACTTTTTTTTTTATCCTAGTTCTGAACACAAGTGTCAGTCCATCTCCCTCATCCATAATAGGATCCTCTTAGCCACAGAAAAACACAAAATTCCCATCTAAATCCTTGTTAATCAACTGGAAATCAAGGCACATGTTATAAGCTTCATCTCATTTGCTACAGTCCAAGTATGGTTGGTTGCAATGCTCTACTCATATGTGGACCTCAATGGATTCCTGGTGGTGTTTCAGCAGATTAATTAAAATAAATAGAGATGGAGGCATCTTGTCTGAGAGACTATAAGGAAAGACAAAGGAAAAGGCTGCACCTGCTCTGCCCTTCGTTTTGCACATAGCCTGAGGCTGATCTCAGCCTCAGAGTTTCTGTGTGACATCCTCACTGAGAGTCAGAAGGTCACTCTTTGATCTTAACACATGGCTTCTCTGTCTTGTGTTTCCTCGATCAGTGAATCCATGGCAACAGCAGCATGAATGGTCTATTCAGGATGGCCTCCACTACATCCTTTGCCTCTGAGAAACTAGGATTAGCAAACAAGTTGTGTAATGGATTAGACTTTATCCCAGGTGAGAAAAAAAAAAAACTCAAATTTTTAGCTGCTTTCTGAATACTCTGAATCTCTTTAATTTCTGCTCTGGAGTCCAAAAATAATTATTCAGTTACTAAGTCATGATTGCTATAGCACCACTTAGGTTCTGAAGTAAAAGAATATGATATCTTTATGGGTTTTGTTTATGCAGTTCTGGCTAAATGGAGATCATGCTATTACAAATAAAAACAGTTCAGATGTGTATCGCCCATACACTGTTTAAAACAGGTAGCACCCTGTAGTTAATGAGTTGGGACTAGTAAAATGGGCTTGTACCCCACTTCAAAATCTGGGGATGAAATCAGGATGACAGAAGCATTTGCCTACATCTGGTCCCCTGTATTGTAAATGCTGGGATCTTTAGTAAATCAAACCCATTTATTAATTTCAATTTCTGCAAGTATACTGTGTATGTTCACACACACACACACACACACACACACACACACACACACACATATATATATATACCATCGCTAATAAATGGTAAATTGATAGTTAATTAAACTTAAGTTAATAGTTATTTTACTGTTAACTAAATGATAATTAATAATGTTTACTAATTGTTATGCTATAATTTGTTATTTTAACAGCTTGTTCACACACATCATAACATTTTTATATATTATATTAAGTATTTGTTAATGATTAAGAAACTGTTTATAAACCGTCAATAAACATTATTTGGATGGCTATTATAAAGTTGCATCTGATGAATACAATACTTTGTTAATGGTTAATAATTTTTTGTAAAGCATATAAACAGGATAGTTATTATCAGTGTACAAATAATCAAATAATCATTGCTTTTATAGATTGCCAAATGAATGTTACTTGATGCTTTATAAATCATTTATTAATCATTAACTTATTATTAAGCATTAGTTGCAACTTTACAATAGCATCCAAATAATGTTTATAGATGGTTTACAAAACAATTATTAACCATTGACAAAGTATTAACTATCTAAACTATCTAAATGTATAAACCTATTATTTTATATTACACTAATCTATTGATAAAATAGCATGAATAAGGCTATAACATTACTAATAATTAGTAAACATTATAAATCATTTCATTGTTAAGTCTCCCCCATGAGGAATTCTAAGTAATGACAACAAAACTGTCGGCGCGTCCACATGATACAAGCCTTCCATGACCTCTTCCACACAGTTGCTAGTAACCAAGGAGGACACGGAGGATTAAATAAACATGGTGGACTCTTCAGAAGAGGTAATTATCTTCACTCCAGTTTCTGCCCGGGAAAGTCACAGTTGCCACAATCTTCTGAACACAGCCATACAGACAAATACAGAGAGAGTTTTGGCAATGGCTTGAATGTAACGGACGTTCATTAATATAAAAAATGTATGCACTAAAGCTTTAAAATAACTATACAATAAAGTTTAAATTACTATCAATATACAATTTATTAGTGATTGTTATTAAGTGTTACCTATGTTTCTATTAATAACACCATGATGACATCACATAACCTTTTAAGTTTCAATAAAAAGGCCATGCACTGTACAGCCTATAGGTTTTACTCATGGTGTATTAAGATATTATTTGTGTGTACGTCCTAACAACTGTCAAATTAAGCATAAAAGATTTAATGATTGATCTACACATGATTTGTTTGTTTTTTACGCTTAGCTATGTGTTGAGACTTGCTCTATCATTTCCATCAATGGTCCTCCACTATCTCAGCTATCCCCAATGTACCATCTATGATATACTATCAGTCAGCCAAGTATCTACAGCTAGGAGAGCATGTAGCACTTTCTTGTTTATTCCGTCAACTTCTGGAAGTTTCAATTGATGGGCTATATATTGCCGCTTAGAATAAACCTCTCGGGTAAAACGTAAATCTGAACGTTGATTACTGATTTTCTACACCTCAAACTGGCAACCTACATGTTGTTCAAGGGGAGGAGCTAATTCACACTCCGCAGTAGTTTCTGGAAGGAACCTCATGCTTGCACCATGGAGAAAGTGAGTGTCATACAACTATCTTCACAATTCTTTTTTAACCTTACGTTATCTTTAGAAATAATGATGAGTTCCTTCGATTATACGTGTCTTTACAATAATGCTTTGGAGGTTAGTGTAGTAAGCCACCTCTTTTCACTTGGACTTCACAGTTTGCTAATATCAGACAGCTAACGTTAGCTAGCTTGCTATTTTAGCGTCAATCCGGTAGTAATGTGTTTTGGTTGATGTTGTCCGATTGGGCTTGAGGTTGTTACCCAGCTCAAGGTATCTTGAAAACGCTAGTCTGCAATGTAACGTTAACGTTAGCTAGATAAACTGGAACCTAGCTAAATTGTGCAAACTTATCTAGCAAGGTTAACCGTTTGTTAATTTGTGTACGGCTGTGGCTAATGTATGATTGCACACGGCAAGGTTAGCTAACGTTAACTGTTAAGCTAACGCATATGACTTAAATTTATCACAGCTGCTTTATCATTGAGGTTTACCTGCCACTGCAGCCATTGCCATTGCCTTGATATAGCAATATACGCTAGCAAATCACGACAAGATACCCTTAACGCGAAGTAACTCCTTAGTTAGCAAATTATTGTACCCCAGCTAACATTAGCTAGCTCACAATGTGAACGCTATCATTATTAAGGTGACGGACAAATGAGAGCCATAATTAAGCCAGTAACGTTAGGTAAATCCCTGTGTGTTGAAATGTGTCAGAGGACCAACAGCTAAACTGCGACAGTCTGTCTGTAGCACATGCTGCAGGAGTATTTTTGGATCGGCTTCAGCGTTGTCCTCAGTAGCCTGCACTCAGACCAGAGGATCTTTCTAGATGCACACGGCGCCGCTGTCATGGCTACAGCCGCATTTTGTCGTGTGCCGCGTCCTCTCGAAAGTTCTGCAACTGGCCAGTTCAATTATTTGGGTGTATATAGTGTAATATCCTTCCAGACTCTATTTTCATTTTGACCGTATCTATTGGTTTGTGATTATGTGTGCATTCATAATGGCTAATAGAAGTGTACTGGGGTTTCTTGATGCACCAATGACAGCCTCCAAAAGAAAGCAGCATCATCATCATCATCAATTGCTAGACCTCACTCAGATGAACATTCAGAGTCAGCTTTAGTGGCCAAGAAAGTGTGAACACATACAAGGAATTTGATTCTGGCTTTTTGTTGCTCTTAAAGTACATACACAGAAATAGGCATATGGCTAAAAAGGACATCAAAGCTGACAAAGGTAAATGTATTAATTTGACTACTATACACAGATAAAACTTTGTATATAAAATAGTGTACATATACACATTCATATGCATACACATACATACGTACACATGTAGCTAAACAATCATCTCTGATGAGGATCTCTGAGCATTGTAAACAGTAATACAATAGGGCAATGCAAAGTGCAAATGTCCAGTTCTTGTCCATCCCTTGCTTGACTTGAGAACAATTACTTATTGTTTTTTCTTAATATTTGAGTATAGCCCTGGTTTTCGAAGTACACAGCTGCTTACATGGCTTTGGCTCATATTAATTGTGAGGACCATGAATTTACATTAACAAAATAAAGACATATGTTCTGGGTCTAACATGAACAGCTGAGTGGTTTTTTTTCAGTTCTGCCAGTGGCAGCTGCGAAAGATGTCTTCTCTGTAGTCAGATCTATATAGGGGATTATGTGCGTGTGCTTTTGTGTAATAGTTATAGAGCAGTCACAGCAGGAGAGCTGTAGTATTGTGAATGTGCCTCTGATTGAATTTTTCTGGCTCATAGGTTTCAGCATTGAAAGACCAGGGCAACAAGGCGCTGAGCGCAGGAAATATTGATGAGGCTGTACGTTGCTACACCGAAGCTTTGGCCCTTGACGGTTCGAACCATGTCCTGTTCAGTAACCGCTCAGCTGCCTACGCCAAGAAAGGCAACTATGAGAATGCTCTCCAGGATGCCTGTCAGACCATCAAGATCAAGCCTGACTGGGGCAAGGTGAGGTGTCATTTATTTTGCCATTATACTGTATGTATGACGTGTAAGAATACAAATTGAGAAGGCAATCTATATTCTTTCAATTTTGATCAACCAGGGCTACTCCCGCAAAGCTGCAGCATTGGAATTTCTTGGCCGATTGGAGGATGCTAAAACAACTTACCATGAGGGACTCCGGCAAGAGCCAAGTAATCAGCAGCTAAAGGAGGGTTTACAGAACATTGAGGCCCGGCTTGCAGGTAGGAACAGTTGATTTTGTGATGTCTTTTATTCTACATTACAATGTGGAAATTGTGTGAGTCACTTTTCCCTTCTACGTGGGTACAGGATTTAGCGATAGCTGCTGACAGGATCACTGCAGTAAAATCACATTGGGAGTGCTCAAGTTTTCAAAAGGAGAGTAGGCATTCCACTTAGGTTTTGAGTGTGATTCATTCAGTGGATAAGTATAAGGGGTTACAGAGGAGAGAAAGCTCTGTTGAATTTAATCCTAGACCAGTGCAAGATGGACTGGCCATATTGTTTTTACTAATAAACATAATTGTTTGCTTCACCAGAGAAATCAATGATGAACCCCTTCGCCCAGCCCAACTTGTATCAGAAGCTGGAGAGTGATTCTCGGACCAGTGCGCTACTGTCAGATCCCAGCTACAGAGAACTCCTGGAGCAGCTCAGGAACAAACCATCGGAGCTTGGCACGTATGTGCATTTTCAAAAATGTGTCAGCTTTAACGACAACGACTGAGAAAAAAAAAATAACTATCTTTTTGTTTCGTTGGGTAGAATTGCACAAACACTCTTACATAGTATTTGTAGGCCCACTGTTCCATATTCTTTTGATATTGTAAAGGATCCTCCTCTGTGTTGTGCCTCAGTAACCATTAGCATGTATAATATTGAGAAGGGATGGATCAGAATCAAAAATCTCAAATTAATTTGGAAAATGTGCATTAGCCCTGAATACTGTGGTATTAGAAATGCATTTGTTTGTTTGCCTAACTGTTTTGCAGGAAACTGCAGGATCCCAGAGTGATGACCACTCTCTCTGTGCTGCTGGGACTGAACCTCTCTGAGATGGAAGAAGAGGAGAACCCTACTCCCCCTCCTCCCCCCAAACCCAAAGAGACTCAGCCACCTCCTCCCAAAGAGGAAGACCTTCCCGAAAACAAGAGAAACGTAAAGTTTGATTAACTGATTCATCATACTTTTTTACTTTAAATGAGTTTTAGCCATTTTGCCTCTTCTGATGAATCCTTATTCTTAGTTGTTTTGTTTTTTTATCCTCCAATTTCCTTTTTTTATTTTTATTTTTTTGCAGGCCTTGAAGGAAAAAGAACTTGGGAATACTGCATATAAGAATAAGGACTTTGATGTGGCGCTGAAACATTATGAAGAAGCAATCAAACATGACCCCACCAACATGACCTATATATCTAATCAAGCAGGTACATAGTCTCACATGTTGGAAAAGCGATGACAGCCTCACACATTTGCACCGTTTGACCCATAAAGTTCATATATAGAATTATTCTGAGTTGTCCACCACAATCAATTCTCCTCCACAATCAGACTTTGTGATTATTTGGAGTTTCTGCCACTGGGCTAAGCACCACAACTAAATCCTCAGATTTGAGGAAACTCGTGATTGCCAACAAAACATGTTGTTGCATCATTGGGGGGAGGGAGGTATAGTCAAGTTTATTTATATAGCACATTTAAAACAACCAAAGTTGAACAAAGTACTGTACAGGTATGACATGCAACAAAGGTCCCACAGCTGGAATGGTAAACATTCGTCTGCCAAGGTGCTCCAATCGCTCAGAATTAGTTGCGCCACAGTTGATCCATGTTTTGTATGGATTTCGGTGCCACTTAAATGTCTGCGCTGCCCTCTGATGCTCCGAAACCAACATTGGAGGCAGCAGAAGCATCGCTGCATCTCACGCTAGTTAACACTAACGTTACACTTGGCAGCTGGTAACGATGTTAGCTTACCGTTAGCTAGTAGCTGGGTTAAACACGGTTAAAAAGCTGACCGCTAAATGGTGTAAAAGTGTCTGTATTTCACTGTAGAGAATTCCAACACCGGGACATACAACAGTCTGCCGCTGTAAACCTTGTGGTGCAATCAAAGTTATTGTAAAATATCCTTTTCTTATTGTTTTTTGTCATTAAACAGCAATTTACTAGTGAAGTTATTATTGTTAAAATTTATTATTACATTTTTAATAAATCATTTTAAATTCCCCTCTTTTTTTGTGCTGATCCGATCCGTGACTCAAAACTGTGATCCAAACCGTGAGTTTTGGGATCCGTTGCACCCCTACTCAGAATGCACTAAAATATTGACCCAACAGTGTTACTACCAGTTCAGTTCAGTTTAACCAGTATTTAAAACTGACATGATTATTAACTTAAAATCTTGACTTTGAATGTTAAATGTGTACTCATTTTTCTTATCACTTCAGCTGTGTACTTTGAAAAGGGAAATATGGAGAAGTGCCGAGAGCTGTGTGAGAAGGCCATTGATGTTGGCCGAGAAAACCGGGAAGACTACAGACAAATAGCAAAGTGAGTTCTATAGTATTTATTTATTTATTTATTTTTGTCTTTACTTGAGTGAATCTACCCACACTGCCCCTCAACCTTGAGTACAGGACTGGTATTTTGTGGATCTTATAGATTTACAAATTTAATTTTTTATTTTACAAATTACAAAATTATCGGTCTATTGAACTTGAATTTTTTTTCAAGAGCATAAACGTGGTTGTGTGACTGGGGTTGTTGGTATTTGTTAAGAATTTATTACTGAACTATTCTTTTCTTAAGTTAAGACCTCCCCCATTCTGAGTTTGTGGCTCTTATCATCTGTTGTCTCCTCCTTCTCTTTGTATAGGGCCTTGGCTAGGATTGGAAACTCCTACTTCAAGCAGGAAAAATACAAAGAAGCAGTTCAGTATTTCAACAAGAGTTTGACGGAGCATCGTACTCCCGACGTCTTGAAGAAGTGTCAACAGGTGCAGTGCAAGCGGGTTTCCTTGATTTTTCAACTGAATGTAGCTGAATGGCGACATTATTCAATTATTCAGACTTTACATTTTAGGTGGTTTAAAAAAAAAAGTTGTGCTAGACCTGCATGTGGACAGGGAATGAAAACATAAGTGGACACTTGACTTATACAATGATACTGTAATTGGTTCGGCAGGCAGAGAAGATATTGAAGGAGCAGGAGAAACTAGCCTACATCAACCCTGACTTAGCCCTGGAAGAGAAGAACAAGGGCAACGACGCCTTCCAGAAAGGTCTGTGTAATAGTTGTCGTGCACGTTGGTTGATCATTGTCATTTCATTCTTATTTTAAGAACTTGTATAAAGATGAACTCGTCTTTTATTTCCCACAGGAGACTACCCCTTAGCCATGAAACACTACTCCGAGGCCATTAAGAGAAACCCCAAGGATGCCAAACTCTTCAGTAACAGAGCGGCCTGCTACACAAAGCTGTTGGAGTTTCCACTTGCCGTGAAGGTACAGCCATCCTTACCACGCAACTCAGTGACTCAGTTAATGAAATTCTAACCTGACAAAAACAAATGACCTTAATAATCTTTTTTTTTTTTTTTTTCTTTTGTCAGGATTGTGAATTGTGCATCCAACTTGAGCCCACCTTCAGTAAGTAGAAAGCTTTGTATTTACCATTTAATTCAAATTTAGTTTGAAAAAGTTGTATTTTATGCTGTTAACTGTTAAGTTCAATTGTAGTTGGTTTAACACCTAAATGAAACACATCTGTCCACAGTAAAAGGCTACACGCGTAAAGCAGCTGCCTTGGAGGCAATGAAAGACTATTCAAAAGCTATGGATGTGTATCAGAAGGCTCTGGAGCTTGACTCTTCCTCAAAGGTATTTTAATTGTTACTACACAGCTCAGAAAATCATATCAGAATTTTCAAGGCCTTGAACACTACATATGTGACAATATTTTGGAGAAGTATGGAAATTTACTAGGGTATTTACATGATATTACATTTTCCAGTAAGGCTCAACTGTTGCAGGTTTAGTACTTAATCTAGTTACTGATCTAAATAATAGGTAATCACCTGAATCCCATTTTGTGATTCAAATAATGCAAAGGTCACTTTTCTGAAAACGGGTAACTTGGTAGTTATGTTGAAGTATCGATAGTGTTGGTAAGGGTTAGGTGACCATCAAAAAAAAATCTGAGCACCAAAATCTGTAAACCAGATCAAAAAGTAAGACATTTTGAAATACTCTGATGGTGTCTTATATTATGCTTTTTGGCTTTTCCCCTTTCATTTATTGTGTTAAATATGTTTTTGTGCACGTTATAGGTTTACAAAGTGAAAAAGCCCAAAGTCCACCCCAAAGGCACTTATCATCTTCCAGAGAAAACAGTGTTCACAAATTGCTCCAAACCGCTCTATTGTAGTCCAGCCTTTACTTCAGAGACAAACGCGTGCCACTTTGTAACACACTTTATAATGCTCGCCTAGCTGCTAGCATGTCTAGCACTCCCTCATACCAGAGAATGTCTAATAAGGGGAGAACTTCCACTCTCTGGAAAATTCCTGGTTGGTACAATGGGGCTAATAGGGATTGAGATGGGGAGTGAACAGGCTCTCCATAGACAGGCTCTGCTCATACTCTGCAACTGACTAGCTAGCAGTACTTACTGCGCATGTGCGTCTCCCAACAAAGATGGTACAGAAGTGAGATGCCTCACTCTGTAGCTAATACAGAGAGCTCAACACACAGGGTGAAAAGAGGAGCTGCAGCAATTTGCAGTACAACAAATATATGGTGTTTTCTGAAAATTAAACCACATCAACCTATTCTGGTACAACCTCTAAATACAATTATGAACCTGAAAATGAGCATAATATGAGCACTTTAAAGGTCCCATGGCATGAAAATGTCACTTTATGAGTTTTTTTTTTTTTAACATTGATATGCGTTCCCCCAGCCTGCCTATGGTCCCCCAGTGGCTAGAAATGGTGATGGGTATAAACCGAGCCCTGGGTATCCTGCTCTGCCTTTGAGAAAATGAAAGCTCAGATGGGCTGATCTGAAATCTTGCTCCTTAAGGAGCAAGGTTACCTCCTCTTTCTCTGCTTTGCCCGCCCAGAGAATTTGGCCCACCCGTGAGAAAGAGGCATCATGGCTTTCAAATGAGCAAAGTGGCAATTGGTCAAGGCCACACCCCCACACTCCACCTTGCCCCTCCCTCTCTCCTCGTCAATAGCTACAGACACAGAAATGGCACATACTAAGGAAAGCTCATTGTGGGACTGGCTCTAGTGGCTGTAATTCTGCACCAAGGCTGAATTTTGGGAAAGAGACTTCAGATACAGTATTATGGGACCACTAATGTCTATATAAAAGAGACTTCCGATACAGTATTATGGGACCACTAAGGTCTATATAAAAGCATCCAAAGAGCACCATGTCATGGGAACTTTAAGTGTTATTCATACTTGCTGGACAATGATCAATTGGCTTTTTTTTTTTTCCTTCATAATTTGCCCTCTCCACATTCAGGAAGCCACAGAAGGCTTACAGCGCTGCATGATCAATCAGACCACGAGGAATGACAGTCCTGAGGAAGTGAAGAAAAGGGCCATGTGCGATCCCGAGGTGCAGCAGATTATGAGTGACCCAGCAATGCGCATGATCCTTGAGCAAATGCAGAAAGACCCTCAGGCGCTTAGCGAGTAAGTTTACCAACCTTTTTTGTGTCACTTTCTGTCTCATGGCATGATGAATTTAACATTTTTACTTTTTTTCTGTTTGATCCTCAGCCACTTAAAGAATCCAGTCATTGCTCAGAAGATTCAGAAACTCATTGATATCGGACTGATAGCCATTCGTTGATGAGAACCAAGAGACTCAAAGACAACAGTGGAACAGCGTGCAAATCCCTCCAAAATATTACATCCTCCTTTCTTGCCTTCAATTTCGAAATGATGTTGTCTTTAGTCTCCCTGAGACTTGTGTGTGTTATGTTTTTAAAAAAAATCAGTTTCAGAACTTTTTCATTGAATTTAAGAAAGCATCTTGTATGTCATCTGGAAAAGTTTAGGACACCAGAAAACATAAAAAAAAAAAAAAAAACTGGATTCATGTGTAAAGATGCTCAAATACATCTTATAATAAACAGCACAATTCAGTGCACAAGTATGTGCAGTGTTTAAAGGGGAAATCCACCCTAAAGCAGATCACATATTCCTATTGGTTTATGTTTTAAGGAAATAAAACAAAAAAATAGAAGCATTTGTAAACTCAAAATAAAGAATATAATATAGATCACAAATTGAAATTGTCAACATTGGTCATGGTTCTTAACTCTCTTATTGTCCTCTTTTAGGCTTGACTAAACATGGTGCTTGCTGAGATGTCAAGTTTGTTTACATCACTTGGTCATCTCCCACACCTCAAGTGGAAAGCTGAATCTATCCTATCTACTGGCCACTCATGCAGGTCCTGAATCTTGTAAACATGTTAGGTATTATTTTTGTACATGAACTTTTTTAAGCTTGGCTTTCTTTGGTTTAATGGATGGTTTTGTGTGCAGCTAGTATCATAGGAAAGCGTTGAGCGTTACCTTGATCGTGGTGGCTAGAGTATTTATCTAGACAACTTGTAACAGACTTGAAAAACACTACTCTATTCCATTAAGAGTCTAGAGGTATTTTGCCATGAAAAGTGATTTAAGATTGGTCATTAACAGTTGAAGGTCCCATGGCATGAAAATTTCACTTTTATGAGTTTTTTTTTGGAGAAGTGCCGAGTTCCCCTAGCCTGCCTATGGTCCCTCAGTGGCTAGAAATGGAAATAGGTGTAAACCGAACTCTGGGTATCCTGCTCTGCCTTTGAGAAAATGAAAGCTCAGATGGGCTGATCTGGAATCTTCCCTATATGATGTCATAAGGAGCAAGGTTACCTCCCCCTTCTCTGCTTTGCCCGCCCAGAGAATTTGGCCCACCCATGAGAAAGGCAGACATCATGGCTTGAAAACTGGCAAAGCATGGCAGTTGGCACCCTCCACCTTACCCCCAATAGCATTTAAAGCTACAGACACAATTCAAATTTAAGATTTGAAGGCAAGACTTGTTGCCAGTTGAAGTATTAGCAAGACAAAAAAATACTGTAAGAAATTCACTTCTCTGTGAGAAAGAGCATGATGAGTTTACCTAGTAGCAAAACAGTCCACGTGATTTGACGATGAAGTTTAACTTTGTGCAGTCAACATGAGGTGCGTCGATAATTCAAAGTCAAAGTAGATACTTTTGTCTGGCTTCAAAAATTGGTTTCCCAGACCTGAAAGTAGAAGGCTGCTGGTCAAAATGTGACAACTTGCTTGCCTTAAATATTTTAAAAAGGATGGGAATACTGTGATAGTTAAATGGTGGATTTACCTTTCTAAACTAGCAACTATTGGTTGAGTAATGGGGGTCACAATTATCTCACTTCAGGATGCATCTTTAATGTTTGTTGACTTGTCTTAGAGTGTCGCAGTGCTACCTGTCACTACTTCCTAAAGTGTGTTTTGCCCAGCGAAGAAGTTTTTTTATTTAGGTAAACCGTGCCAACCTCGCATAGCAGCAGACTGCTCAGCTTCTGTTTTCAGAGAGGAAATACTGGTATGTGTTTATATTGCTAAGACACTTCAGATACCTCAAAGTCAACACATCGTCATAGTATCTCTGCTATGGTTTCCAAGAGGGACTCAAATATGTTTGAAATGAACTGTGACACCTTTTTGTTTTCACATTAACAGAGCAGAATTGCTCTATCTGGATACTTTTTTTTTTTTTTATATAACTTATGGCAAACAACACAGCAGAAATGCAGGTGTGAGAATTTCAACATCAAAGTCCATTTTAATCATAAACGACACGCAAAACAAACATGGAACTCTCATGATGCAAAATAAATTGTCCAGAGAACAGTAATGAACCAGTGGAAATCACGTGTAAAGTGAATTATACAGTATCTGAATGTATTTTAAAGGTCAGTGGTGGCTTTTTTGTCGTATAATAAGACCAACAGTGTTGACAGTGACTCAATGCAGTAGTAGACCTACAATCTATAGTACGGCCTTAGTGTGATTTTAAACCTAGCAGTGCACACAAATAAAAAGTACAATAAGAGATTCTTCATACAAACAATTATGCTTGTCATCATTTATACACTTAAAGCGTAAAATGGCATCTTCAACATACAGTACTGTTAATATGTTGTATATATTGGCAAATATAACTTTCCACAGTTTGGGCATATACAAGTTGAATGAATTCCTTGTGTCACAAAGGTTAACGTAAATGAAACATTTTGTTAGTGCTTGAAAAACCGTGATAAGTGTACATACACCGGCACATACGGTTCGCATGTCAACTGTAATCTAGTTAAAAGGTGCTGGGGACTCAGGGACCCCACAAAAACCTTATGAGCCACCCTAGACCATGTATCGTTATTGCCCAGACCCATGGTTTTTCAGCCATTTGAACGTTCATGTTAAATTATTTGGTTGTATATGGTGAGAAATATGCACAATGTATCTCCAGTTTATCATACGGATTGAAAAATGTAGCTAACTAGCTACCGTGTTTGAAAGGTTCTAGTTAATCCTGTTCTCATCTAACCCGTTGTCCTGCAGCATCGCTCCTCCCACACTGAGGGTTCACGTCATCACGTGACTGACCGTCGCCCAGGTTGTGTCGAAAGCATCCTGGAATATAGCACTTAGCTAGCTAGCTATCCGCTGACAATAAATATTAAGTGAAGTGCAAATATTTTTTACAATGGGCGAATTGTTACCGTGGCTCTAACGTTAGTGGAGGCAAAGGAAGATAAGAACCTACCCAAACTGGCATTTCCAACATGGCTGAAGAAGCCAGTTAACAAAGCTAACGTAACTATACATTAGCGTTAGCCAACGTTCAAACTTTGACGGGCAATAGCAGCAATTCGTTAGCTAGGTGCTAGTTTGCCAATTTACTACTAACGTTACCATTCCACCCAGCCAGGTAACATAGCTATCTTGTTATTGTATCAATTAGCTGTGCTAACTTAGTAGCGTCGTAGGTGTTAACACACTAGCTAACTAATTACGCGTTATTTTGATCAGTCGTTGATGCAAAACTTGCGTTAACGTTATTACTAAATAACGTCAGCTAACGTTAATTATGAATGTTTAAGTTACAACTGTTAAGCCGCTAATGCTAACGTTAGCTATTTAAACTTCACTGTAACTTTTATGAACACAATTGCTTAAAATCAGATTCAATACTAATTATCTTTCACGTAGCTAATAGTGAAAAATAAAGCGAACAGCAGCTGTAAAGTGAATAGCTAACGTTGCAAATCTGTGTTTTGTGATTACTTTCGGCCAATCGCATGTTATAAATAATGCGAAACGCCAGAATGTCAAACGCATGGGGATTAACGTTAGGGCAGCAGTATTGTCTAGAAAACACAGCTGTCCGGTCATTTCGGTAATCCTTGTATTCTTCATAATGCAGCTAACGTTACAGCTAGATGTTTATAACTGCTGAACGTGTAGTTTAACGTTAAAGTCTTGTAACGTTATACCTAAACATTTGGCTACTTGCTTCATCTTAAACAGTCTGTATAAGTCTATAGTCCACTTTAATTCAAGTTATGTCTGGGGACGCATCTGATAGTAGTGATGACTCCGATACAAAAACAAATGAAAAGGCCTGCACCGTCAAGCATCAAATCACCAATGGTAAGTCAAGTATACGGTTTGTAATCAAGCACGTTATATACACTGCGTAACCACAAATATAGAAACCCCTGCACAGTGTAATTAATTCCATCATTTAATGTATACATTTGTGAAACGTATATTTTTGTAATTGTTAAAGCTTTGTCAGTTACAAAAATACGTCGGATTGCATTACATTGCAAAGTGATTCTAACATTTATTTTATCGAACAATATTATATCGAAAGTGTCGCAATAAGTATGCAATATTTTGTTTATTTTATTTCTAGTATATAATGGATTTTTATGTCCTTCAGTAATTCAAGTAATTCATTTGAAAAGATTTTGCCCAACCATGTGCCAAGCTTTCAGAGCATCCGTGTGTAAGACCCAAGGAGACCTGTTGTTGCCTTATAGTTTGTTTATGGAAGTTGTATATATCTTAGAAAATAATTTATAGTGTTTAAATCTTTAAAAACAATCTACACAGAATCGCATAAAGCAGATAATTGCTGCTGTAATCCCTTACTGTGTTGAAAATTTCAGGTTAGTGGCAGATTTAGCTAGTGGTTAGTGGTCTCACTCGATATTTTTCATCAGCTGTGACGAGTAATATATTACTGTACTTACTGTGTAGATATTCATTAAAGTGCAACAACCTTTTAATCTATAGAGAAAAGTGCAGCAGGTGACATTGTCATAAATTATAATCCAGCAGCTGCTAACTAGTGAATCTTCAAAACATTGAATTTAATACATATTTATATCAGATGCATGTCTTTCACTCTTACAGCTTTTTACACGTATAGTAAAAGTATTATTACTTTGCCGTTATATGCTTTTTTTTTTGTAGAATGCTGAAAGTCAAACACAGTTCATGTGTTGGGCTAAATTGACAAACTCAAAGTTGGAGTATGGCATCTATTAAAAGAAGATAGCTAAAAACAGCAGGCAGCAGAAATTGAGCATATTTGCCGTATCTTTTAATTGTGGTATTTTCTTTCTGCCACTAGCTAACCTCACAGGTCACACTGAGAGGGTCGGCATGGAGAATTTTGAGCTGCTCAAAGTCTTAGGCACTGGAGGTAAGTGTCTACATGAAGCATACGATATAAATGCAGTTATTGTCAAACCTGAAGAGAAAAATTAGAAGGATGCCAGTATGAGGTATACCCAAAGCAGACAGGGTGTATTTTCCTGCCATGGTTAAATATCTTAAGGGTAAAGTGTTTCAAATTAATTTTTGTTGAGTGTGAAGAGAAAGCCTGCTGTCCCTGATGACATAAATGCTGGTAAAACATTTCTTTACATTCATATCCTGGTGTGGAAGTAGCAAATCATTAAGACAGAATAAGAACATATCTGAAAGTTTATAAGGTAGACTGTAGATGTATCTGTTGTTAGATATCATCCATAATGTATACCTATGAGAGATCTGAGAGGCTGTTTCTATCAACAAAACAACCCATGCATAAATTGTGTGTGCAGGAATGTTTTTTGCATATATTCCAGTTCAGTTTTCCTTTTTACTAGAAGTAATTTTAACTACTGGATGAAATATTTGTTTGTCTTTGTCTAGCTTATGGAAAAGTGTTTTTGGTCAGGAAGAACACCGGTCATGATGTGGGCCAGCTGTATGCTATGAAGGTGAGATTATTTGTCTAAAGTATTAAACTAATTGTGATCAAGAAAACTTTTTACGATTTCTTTTTTAATTTTTTAATTTTATTTTTTTTATGTAAATGATTCACAGATTTTGCTTTTATTCAAAATGTATTTAGAATACTTGCACAGCACAAGTTTATTTTGATTACTACCCTAGGTGTTAAAGAAAGCAGCTATTGTTCAAAAGGCAAAGACAACCGAACATACTCGCACTGAGAGGCAGGTGCTGGAGCACATCCGCCAGTCTCCCTTCCTGGTCACGCTCCACTATGCCTTTCAGACGCAGAGCAAACTCCACCTCATCCTGGGTGAGTGGTGGCACACTACAACCGCATATGGAGAACTTTCCTCAGTCTTAACAGTGCGAAATAGATGTTCTCTTTATGTTTCTGTTTATTACCGTTTGTCTATTTGTGGACATTTTGTGCACGTGTGCTTGTGTAATTTTTGTATCATGTTTCTTCATTCTCCTTGTGTATTTTCATGTGTGCGTGTGTGAGTACAGACTATGTGAGTGGCGGGGAGATGTTTACTCATTTGTACCAGAGGGATCACTTTCCTGAGGAGGCGGTGCGGATTTATATTGGGGAAATAATCCTGGCTCTGGAGCACCTGCACAAGGTGGGTGTTGATCCTTCCAGCTCTGTAACTTCAAGCTACAATTATCGGCAGAAGAAAGACAAGCACACTTACAGAGACACTACACCAACATATCACCTTTTATATTGTTATATGCTGATGTGTTGACAAGCAGTTGAGCAAGCTGTCGCGTAATTACACAAATATAGCAGACACAGAGTAACATCACCACCCCATTGGAGGCCTGACAAATGTAGGTGCCATATTTGGTGGTAACCACCAACATCTTGGTTAAATAAATGGGCCTTTAGCTGCAAAATGTTTGACTATCTTCACCAGATATTCGCTAAGTTTGTCTGTCGTTTGGTGAAGGAAGGGCAGGAAGTCCCCTCTGGGCTCTTACTTAACTGCCTGAAATACTCTCGAGCTCACCAAAGTTAACTAGTTGTTACCCAATAACGTTAAACAACTACTGTTGCTGTAAGTGTTGCTCTTAACCCAGGTCAGGAACTTCAAAAACATTTTTAAAAATGAAGTGCACAGACCACCGTGTGGAAGGGAGGTAGAATGTGTGCATTTTCAGGGTTGTTTTGAGAACATTACGAGTACACCCTGGATGTTTTTATTAATTAGCAGTAGTGTGTAACATTCTAAGTTTTGACCTTCAGCAGATGAACTGGATTCACAGTGCAGCATTTAAATAAATAAATAAATCTTGACAACATAAACAACATAATGATGACTTTTATGGGTCCTTGCTTTGGATAGCAACAGCACCCTTGGTGACTAGTATTCTCATTTCCTGAGGTGATGTTGCAATTAGGGGTTGCACTTCCATTTGTCTAGGCAGTGTTTACTTTGACAAGTTTAGGGATTAAAACCTCTCAATGGGGTTGGGTTGGCATTATACTGCATGTCAGCTCTGTTCACACATTGCTGCACTTGCAATAAATATAACTGGTCATTTTTCACTGTGTTTGTTGTTCAGCTTGGGATTGTATACCGAGACATCAAATTAGAAAACATTCTTCTAGACAGTGAAGGCCATGTGGTATTGACGGATTTTGGGCTTAGCAAGGAGTTTCTGGAAGAAGAGGTATGTAAACACGATACCAAAATCTAAACATGTGGACACTGATACATAAATTGTGAGTTATCTGTTATTGCAATCCTAACAATATTTTATTCATATAAGACAAGAACATTTGTATTGTTATACTTTGTCTTCCTGTTTTTTCATTACAGAAGGAAAGGACCTACTCTTTCTGTGGCACCATTGAGTACATGGCACCTGAAATCATCAGAGGGAAATCTGGGCATGGCAAGGTAAATGTATGAGAGTAAGGCAGCAAGCACTGAGGCCTGTACTACGAAGCAAGATCAACATGTCCTGGATTTCTTTCAGTTATCCGGCTTCACCTAACCTAACAACCGCGGTCCCGCATAACCTGTACTACGATGCTGGTTATCAACTAGTTCAGTCAACTCAGGGTTTCCCAATCCAGCGGCGCGCGCGTTCACATAAAAGAGGCGGTGTTTGCACACCACGACCAATCGCAAACATCTACCAGAGCAGCATATTTTAAACAAGAAGAGCAAACTATAATTCAACATAAATATGAAGAACACAGACAGCGGTTTTACAGGCATAACGCGAAACAGTCGCTGCTTCCTAAAACAGGAAGGAAAGCTGGCAAAAAAAATTAAATAAATAGCCGCTGTAGATGTTTAAATCACAACGCTTATTAATATCACTTCCTCATCAGTCAGGACCAAGATCTGACCATAATTACACTTGTGCTTTCCATAAACTGTCGTTGCTTTAGCCTATAATTTTAGTTGCAACCCTGGCAGTGGGAAGCGATCGTGAGAGCAAATAAAAAATATAAAAAAATAATTCAAACCGATGTGCGCATTGGCGACACACGGCTCAAGAAGCCGATATGTAATTCCCTCCCATTTATAATATATATATTTCATACAAATACCAATCAGGGAATGTTAACAGGGTTGTCGATCTCTAAATGTTTTAACTTTTATGAGCGCATCTCTCTCTCTCTCTCTCTCTCTCTCTCTCTCTCTCTCTCTCTCTCTCTCTCTCTCTCTCTCTCTCTCTCTCTCTCTCTCTCTCTCTCTCTCTCTCTCTGCACCGAGCTACGCCTGATCTTCTTTAAGAATGGTGACGCCGTTATCAATCGAGTATTGATTGGTCAGTAGGCGGTGCTTTTACACCGGTTGATCTCTGATCTCCAACTTAACCTGCTCCTGACCAGGTTAGGTGTTCAGTATGAGTTACCACGGCGATTGAACCCGATAACAACTGATCCACCTTCGTAGTACAGAAAATCCTGGGTTGAGCCTTAAGTTAGCTCGTTAACGCCAAATCCTGCTTCGTAGTACAGGCCTCTGGTGTTCAGTGTTCAGATAATGCAAGTGTTCCATTGAGATCCTTGGGACTTAACCATTTAGCTGTAGATATTTAAATTAAAGTTAAAGAGTAAATGCTGTAGAGCCGAGTTTAGACCACAGGAACTTTCCCCCGGAACTAGGAACCTTCTGAGGACTGTTTCGACCTCATAGACCAGGGTCTAAATTGACTTTTGGGGACATTTGGGGTGGGGTTTGCAGGGATGACTGATTGGTCAAACACACAGAGCGGCTGCTTCAACTCACTGACTGCTTCATTCTTTAATCAAGGAAGTACTCTTAGTATCGATTTATGACCATTTTAGGACGACAGAGGAAATTTCTCTTTGTTTGATAACATTAAAATTACATTTAGGTTTTGCTCTCAGCTTCTCAACTTATTTTAAAAGAAGACAGTGAGAAATTTGATTTGAAAAAGATTTGTGCGAGCCAGTGGCCACACTGAACTGCAGGGTGCAGACTTGTGTCTCGGGCGAGCGACTGAGAGAGCGTGGCGGTGTTGTGAAAGAGAGAAATAAAACCTTATTTTCTGATGGTCTCTCAGCGGTTTTGAGGCACAGTGAGACAAAATCCATTCATTTTCTTTCCAAGTGTTTTTTTTAGATAATATAAACTAGTTATTTATAAAATAAATAACTATTCAAAATCAACAAAATTGAAAAGGATGTTGTCTGAATGAATAAAACAATAAAGCAACTAATCTACCCTCCAAACTACAAAGTAGGCCTATGTTCAGTTGCAACAATTAGACTAAGCTCTCCTCTCCTCTCCTCTCCTCTCCTCTCCTCTCCTCTCCTCTCCTCTCCTCTCCTCTCCTCTCCTGTCCTGTCCTGTCCTGTCCTCTCGAGTCTTCTTGCTATGCCCTCTCTCCTTCTATGTTGTATACACACACAAACACTCGCCTCAAATATACACAGAGTTAATGCATGTTTGTTTGATGTTATTTGCCTGACAAAGGAACTACCTAGCCTACCAGAGTTTGCTTGTTTTCATTGACGACACTATTTTACACCAGACAAACTGGCTTGTTGTTAAGCTGATAAGCTTAACTGTGGACTATTGCATTGAGAGGTTTTGATAGTAGTTTCATTTCACAACAATGACAAACAAATCTGAGGCTTAGGGCGAACTAGGGCAAACTCTTTTTTTGTTACCTGGCTGGCTGTCACCAATGAAGCAGGTCATGGAGATGTGGATGCTGCTCTGCATGGTGCTCGTTTTGTGTGCGTTAACTGTGGTGGCTGTGACAAGGAAAGTCGAAGAGGGAGGGGCAGGGGGCTTGTGCTGTCTCACAGTCATCTAGTCAGAGGCCAAAAGGGCATGTGCTAGAGCACCACCTGGGGGCTATCTGTGCATGTGGTTGTACCATACATTAGATCAAAACACAAGATTGAGATTTGTGGTTATGGAAGGCAATCATTGTCATAAAAGACAACCCAGGTACCACTAAATAAATACACAGTGGGTGTCTTATCTGCTAAAAGTTTGTCCTTTTTCCTGTAATGTTTTTTTTTAACCTGTTTTCTCCTTCAGTCGGTAGATTGGTGGAGCCTTGGGATCCTGATGTTTGAGCTTCTAACGGGCGCATCTCCTTTTACCTTGGAGGGGGAGAGGAACTCCCAGAGTGAGGTGTCAAAGTGAGTGTGGCCAACCTCGTCTCCATAAAACATACATTATATTCAAATTATCAACCTTCCTTTTTCCGTATCTCAGACATTTTGTTGGGAAGTACCTTCTTTCATTAATCTATTTAGCACAAATTGGAATTGCAAAATTATACATGTGGTTATCGTTAACAGTGAAAATCTTAAAGCTGCTCTAGAATGTTGTCATACAGTATCATATGAGTATACTATGTTACCAAAATGGGCATTATTTTTTATCCTTGACTATCTTCTCCACCCCTCTCCCGTCAGACGTATTTTGCGCTGTGATCCTCCGTTCCCCTCTATGATTGGACCCACTGCTCAGGACCTGCTTAAGAAGTTGTTGGTGAAAGATCCCCACAAGAGGCTGGGCTCTGGACCACGAGGGTCTGAAGACATCAAAGCACATACCTTCTTCAAGGTCCTACTCACCTCAACTGCCAGTCACTTCTTTTATCTCTCTTCCCCTGTCACCTCTTCTCATTCATCCTTAACTCTCTCCATCTGCTTTTCGTTTCCTAACAGGGACTGAACTGGGCCGACCTAGCACAGAAGAAGTTGCCAAGTCCATTCAAGCCAGAGCTGAAGAGTGAACTTGATGTGGGGAACTTTGCTGAGGAATTCACTGGGATGGATCCTGTGTACTCTCCGGCCAGTACGCCACCAAGCACTGACCGCCTGTTCCAGGTTAGTCATTGCTGTCTGAACCTTGACCTTTTTTGAAAAGCTGGAGTTCCAAAATAAAATAATTGTAAATAATATAACTGCCATCTGAAAAAAACATTCTGACAAAGTGAGTGCTCACCTAATCGTGAGTTTGGGGAATTTGAGGTAGTATTTCTCTCTCGCTCTCTCTCTCTCTCTCTCTCTCTCTCTCTTAAAGCTGATTATTCAAAGTGTAGTACCTCATCATACACCTAACATTACTTCTGTAATTTTAGGGATACTCCTTTATTGCTCCCTCCATCCTGTTCAACAAGAACGCAGTTATGGGAGACTTTGTACAATCCCAGATTGGGGCTGATCGTCCAGCTTCAGCCTCCGTTCAACGCAGTGCAATGTTAGAGGTACGGATCTTGTCTTAAGAAGCCATTTTGGTAGATCTGTCCTTGATTACATTTTTTTGCAGTTGACTAACACTCATACGATTTTGTTGACTTATCGGTTAGTTTATTTAATCGACTTTCTTCACAAAGAATTATGCAAGAGCACTACTTTAAGTCTTGTGTTTTCCAGAGATGTGCTCATAGGTTTCTTGGAAATAAGTTATTCTGCATGAAAAAAAGCCTAAAACATGACTAATTGACTAAAGAACGTTCGATTAGTTGACTAATCAACTAAAAAGGGGATGCCCTAAATTTTGGATTAAGATAGTTATGTTTTTTGGGCAATTAGGGTTTTGCAAAACCAGCGTATCTTAATTGGAAGCCCTTCTGTAATCTAGACAGATGTAAAATAGCATCTAATATAGGCAGTGTTTCTTAATTGAGAAAGACAGGAAGGAAATGAGGAAAATAAACTATTTGATTAAGCCTATGTTATTAACCAAAGTTGGCTTACCTTATTTCACATCATGTTTTGTCGTATTTTATCAAGGGCTAGGCAAGATTGAAGAAATATAAACATTATCAGGAGACCCTGTTCTCAAAGCATTTTATAGTGTTACAGTATCTGTTTAGAAATGGAAAATCTCAGGTCAGCTTGTCTAGTTGATCACATTAGACTGTGTGAAGTAAAGCTACTGCATTGTTTTCAGCCAGTAATCTGAGAAATCTGATGTAATAATGTATTTGTATTCTTTAAAAAAAAACAAAAAACAGAAGTGTACATCATGGCTCGTTATATTTGAGGAAATCCCACAGTATGATTGCAGTGATACATGATTTTGGATAGATGTTGATATACTGACCAGCACGGTTTCATCTGAGTTTAAATTCAAATTGTATCTCTGTATAAATCTATAGCAAACCCTTCTCAAGTATATAAATATTGACTTTTCAGGTTGTATCACACATTGGCCAATGCACACCAAAGCCAGGTCCTTTTAACACTGCTGGAAGCCATATCCTATTGCACGAGGGAAACAACAAACGCAGTACATCTCCTTTAACAGTGTGACTCATACCATCGCTTCTTTGTTCAGGAATCCCATTTTTTTCAGCACTATGAGCTGTGTCTTCATGGGCCACCCCTAGGCGAGGGTAGCTTCTCTGTGTGCAGGAAATGCCGACACAAGCAAACTGGCCACGAGTATGCCGTCAAGATCGTCAGCCGCAGGTAAGTGGAGATGTGATGCTGCTGCACCATCTCAGTAATAACTTTGAGTTTGTGTGCATTACTATGCTCTACAGTGTCACTGTACTGTGGTGGTATAAAGCACAGAATGTGCTTGTTGACATGTGTTAACTGTCTGTCTAAACTGTATTGACTGTGTTAGAATGGAGGCAAACACCCAGAGGGAGGTTGCTGCTTTGAGGCAATGTGAGAGTCACCCAAACATTGTAAAGCTGCATGAAGTCTATACTGATCAGGTACAGTGGAGGAAACCCACACAGGATGGCATGTGCAAATACTGATATACTGTAATATTAACACAACAAATAGTGAATATACTGTATGTACTTTCAAGGATGGAAACTTAAGCAATGTGCAACAGCAAAACCATTGCATGAACTCTTCTTTTCTCTTCTCTATCAGTACCACACATATTTAGTGATGGAGCTTCTGGGAGGTGGGGAGTTGCTGGAACGGATCAAGAGGAAGAAACTCTTTGGAGAGGCCGAGGCCAGTCAGCTGTTACAGAGCCTGGTCTCAGCTGTTAGCTTCATGCACGAGAATGGAGTCGTGCACAGAGACCTCAAACCAGAGGTGGGCTGGGCTAGGCTTTGATGGCTTGATTAATTCCTTAGAATATACAGTTAAACCAAGTAAAGTGATGACTAGACTCTAATGACACAATAGCACCGAGCAGTGTCTTGTGCACAACACATGCATGTATGTATGATTCTTTATATATGAAAACAGTCAGTCTAAAATAATTGCATGCATAATTCTACTCTATCACATCATATTGAAATAAAAAATACATAAAATAAAATAAATAAATAAAAATGAAACTTCCAGAGAAGTTGGATGTCAGAAAGGAAGCCATGGCATGTGGATTTTTTTGCCCGAGTAATGTGGTTAGTGAGATTAGTGGGAATGATACCAGTGTGAAGATTTAATTGTCTCAGTATTTTTCCACTGTGAACTGCATGTGTTCTGTGCGCCCCTAGGATGTTTAGCATAAACTGGCTGAATACAGAGTTATAACCGACCAGCTTGATATGTAGGGATGTTAGTGTGTGTGTGTGTGTGTGCATTCATCTGTACATGATTTAATCGAGGTAAACACAGTGGACAACTGTATAATGCATAATGTCTCTACTGCGGTACGGCACTTTCCAAAATGAAGGCTGCAGATTTATAACACACACATCCTGCCGTCTTCAGATGGCTGTGGGATTTAATTAACTGAAGGAGAAGGCTTTGATATAGTATAAAGCTGCTGGGAATGGCAGATAGTTGTAAGAATCGGCAATTAACTTTTAGTTCTGCACAGAGTGCAGGGTACTGGGATGCCTGTTGTAATCGCATAAACTTAAATTTTTGATGCCATTCTAAATGCATTTACTGGTTGGAGGGCATTTAATTAAAACAAGTTTATCTACATTATTCCATAATTCCTGCACATTGCTTCTTAACTATTGAGCTTGCGCTTGTTGACAGAATCACCAAATGATGAATCATGGTCAGATGAGTGATGTGGAAAGAGCTGTTGTCCAACTGCATTTAATCAAATTTTCACCAAAATATCAAAAACTAATCTGTTTGACCTGTACTCCCACATTTGCACCACATGTGCTGCACTGGGCACAAAAATACCACACACACACGGGTAAAGCATACAGGAACATACCAACTTGCAGTATTTAGTGGTAGTGCTAGTATTTACTATTGGTATTTAGTAGTCTTTGCTCTGTCAGGAAAGTAGAGCGTAAAAAAGAACAGAAACATGAGAGCGGATGATCATGGATTTGATTTGTTTCCCTTGCAGAACGTGCTGTTTTCAGGTGAGGGGGAGGACTCTGTGCTGAAAGTAATAGATTTTGGATTTGCCCGCCTGTGCCCTGCAGGCAGCGCCCCCCTGCAGACTCCCTGCTTCACGCTGCAGTACGCTGCGCCTGAACTTTTTGAGAGTGCAGGATACGACAAAGCCTGTGACCTCTGGAGTCTTGGGGTCATCCTGGTAATTTAACTTAAATCTGCTGATTCTGACTCATCAGTAGGGCTAACTGAAGTACTAATGACTCTCTGTGTGTATTTTCATCAGTACACCATGCTGTCAGGCCAGGTGCCATTTCATAGTGAGCAGCGGGGGATGACCTCATCATATGCTGCTGACATCATGCAAAAGATTAAAGAGGGCGATTTTTCATTGGACGGGGATGCCTGGAAGGGCGTATCGGAGGATGCCAAAGAGCTTGTTAAAGGTATGTGATATAGTTAAAGTGACACATTTGTGGTCTGCCTTAATTATTTGGTCAACATTACAAAACTAACATAGTATGTTCGTTGGTGGTTTCTGCCTGCCCTGTTGGAGAATGTGATGGTGGATGGTGTAGGGAGTTCCAGTGCTTGTAGGACTCGTCAGCAGTCTGAGAAATGCTTTTTCCCACATCCTCTCTTTGCCAGTCAGCTTGTTTTGTCTGCGTCTCTTATATCTTGTTCTCTTGTCTTTGTGTTTCTTTGACTGTTTTATCCCTGTCCTCTATCATTTAAGGCCTACTGACAGTGGACCCAGAGAAGCGTCTTAAACTCTCTGATCTGAAGGAGAACAGCTGGCTGCAGGGCGGAGCATCCATGTCCACCACTCCTTTGTGCACTCCAGATGTGCTAGAGTCTAGTGGGCCTACTGTCCGCACCTATGTCAATGCCACCTACAAGGTAATAGCATTGTGCACAGAATTTGGCAAAGTTCTTAAAATAGATGATTGCGTGCACTTGAATGAATGAATGTTTCATTTTACTTTTCTTTGTTAATTCCTCTCACCAGGCTTTCAACCGTGGTAAGAGAGAGGGCTTCTTTCTGAAAAGTGTTGACAATGCTCCCCTTGCAAAACGCAGAAAGCTGAAGATGACAAGTACAGGTGTTGAGACCCGATGGAGTTCATCCTCATCTTCCTCCTCTTCTTCCACTTCCTCCTCTGCCTCCGCCTCTGCCACAGCATCCAAAATACAGCCAAAGCAAACTGTGACCACAAAGCAAACTGTGACCACAAAGCTAAGCCTTTGCAGGCGAGAGACAGAGAGAGCAAAAATGGAGGAGGTACGTGTGCGATGAAATGAAGCAGCCAATGTCCGCTAAGGTGGTGATAGGGTCACCCAGGCCCAAACTAAACAAAATACTGACAATTACCAAATACTGGTTTAGTTTTAGTGAGTTTAATACAGAATTGTATTCCATGTTTTAACAGCAAAGCAACTTTGTTCATCATGCTATATTCTCCCCAGACCAAACTCTATTTTCCTTGAGTGGATGGAAGAGAAGATGGTAGAAGTCTAGTTTGGCATTTTTAAGATGTGCAGAAATATGTGGCCTTGAGAAAAATATTATCAGTGAGTATTCGCTTTACCATAGCATGGTGATATCGCACACTAAAAGTTACAAATGAGACATTTACTTATTTTCACTGTGGGTAAGAAACAGTGCCTGGCTATATAGGGATAAAGGGAAAAAGGAGCCATAAATGAGCAGAAGCCATATACAGCAACACAGTGAGTATATCAATTGAGCCGTTGTGAATACACACACATTTGCACATAGCGAATGAAAGGTCTTTCCAGCAATTCACAGGCCTAATCCTTTGATTGTCTCTACTTATACTGCCACACGTATAATGATTAGCAAAAATCGGCAAACATTTTGTCTCAAGGGCTGTGCCACATGTAGGCACTCTGCTCTGTAAAGATAGCAGTTTTATGGAAACTTCATTTTTTTGCTTTTGGACTATTTGCAGAGAATGTAAATGATCAAATGGTTAAAAAAAATAAATAGGCAAACTGCTGGAAGGACTGAGCACCGAGGGAAATGCTTATGACATGTATAACCTTTGAGATTGCAGAGGATGCTGTAGTTGGATCTTCTCTATTGGATGCAGTTTTAACTTTGTGTCAGTCCTAAGGGCACTGACATTGTAAAGCAGTCACAACTCCAATACACTACCAACTCTACAGATCCCATTGAACACAACGTGGGGGGCATGTCTTGATTGATGGCTCTGATAAAGTATTTTGGCAATCAGTTTGACTTGAAGTATCTCGCAGTACTAACCAAGTGTCCAACAGTAGCACCTATAAAAACAGATGAAGACACAGAAGCAGTCATGAAACAGAGTGCGTTTTTTTTCCTCATATTTGCTGTAAATTACTCTCATTATTGTGCCGCTCTGAACATAGCATGCTAATCTGTTGTGATGAACTGTAAGAACCTTTTCTATATTTTGGTATCACAGGCGTACTAAGGAAATGCCTCAGAGAATGTTTTAATGCTATCATGTGCAGTTTGAGTGTTCGCACGTAGAGCAAAATCCATTATGGGGATTTCGCTTGTACATTGCCTTGGGCTTGTGAATTTTAAAAGGGTATTATTATGTTTTTTGTTACCCTATCAGACCAGCGCCATATGTGACTATCACAAATACAATGATTTGATACCATGAAATATTGTTGTCCCTCAGCTTGTTGTCACCTGGGCTGTAAGGGTCACCCAAATGTCTTTTTTTTACACATGAGGTTTTAAAACGTATGGCTTGAAAATTCAAATATTGTTACAGAATGAAACACTTAATCATAACTTTAATATGGTTCTAATGAGACCATCCTGCAAGTTCTGTATATACTCATCCTTGATTTTAGAGCAAAATAATTATGTATGTAATGATTTAAAATTTAAAAACTGTTTTGATGGTATATTCATTTCCTGATGTATTTTTTAATTTTTTTGAACATGTTGCACAGTCAGTTGATCAATTATACACATTTCAGCTTTAAAGGTGCTTTCATATTTATTACATGTAATTGATTTTGAATTTAATGCTGTGGTAATGGGATTGAAAATTAAATTGGCTCTTGTGTACCAGCATTGAATGTGTAATGTGTATGCGTGTGTGGCTGTGTAAGAGCATAAATGACGCTGGGAGGGTGGTTGTACTGATTTTTATTTTATTTTTTTTACCAGAAGAAGCATTATTGCAAGTTACTGTATTATTTCCTTGTTGTTTTTCGCCTTTGTCTGTTTAAAAGCTAAGTGGTTGTTTGTGTTTGAACATTGACATTTTGACATAAGAAACTGTGCTTTTATTGGTGTTGATATTCTTTTGTTGTAGTAAATGATGTTTCCTTTTCTCTTTCTTTTTTTGAGCATTACAATTTTAATGAAATGCACTGTCACTGATGTCGTAACTGGGAATTTATCTTTTGCACCAAGATTTTTTCGGTTGGTGCAAAAATAAATATGACTTTTAAATAAATGGTTGTGTGTTTTGTCTTTTGAGTGTTGTGATTGCTTTGTAAATGCGTGTGAGAGTCAGAGTGCTCATTAGTTTGAGCATGGTCAGCACCACCTACGCTGAGATCCATAAATGCTGCTGGTGAGACTTTGAATTATTGGTATCATGTCAGACACAATTAATTATACAGCAAGTTTGATAACCTTTCCATTTGACAGAAGCCATTCCAAAAATGTACCTATTTCATAACGAGACGAGACGGAAAAGCTTTGACCACAGAATGAGATCAGCTTCACTCTTAAATTGTGGAGCCATTGCCAACTCGCGAACCTATGTATGTTATTCCAATGTATCTTAAATCCACTATTCAATCTCTTGATTTTAGCATCTGTTTACAAAGACGAGTTGCCACAGTCGGTAATGTTCATAGAGGCTATAAAGTTTACAAAGTTACCTCTCTCTCGTCTGGACAATGCATTGCATACTGCACAAAAAGGACCGTAGTTTTTTGGATCATTTTTAAAAATAGGTAATTTTACTTTGATTTAAGTAGGCTTCTTTTTAATCGCAGGTATCGTGTTTTGCTACATTTTAAGTTGCATCCGTTACGGAGTAACAAGCACATTAAAAGTCCTGATAAACTGTGAGGAAGGAACAGAAGACACATTTAATAAGCCAGGGGTCTTCAACGTTTTTTAGGCCAATGACCCCTAACCTTAAAGAGAGAATAGAAGGGACCCCCTACTACATATATTGTATTAAATTGAGTTGAATAATAAACTGGGCCGACAATAAGGTGTAGTGCGGCCTAAAGCCAATACACATTCCTTTTTATGGTGCCCTACAATACTAAGCTAGTATATCATCATGTTTTAATGTCAAACGTACTTGTGGAAGGCACAGTGAATCTAGAAGCTTACCTGTATCATACGTAAGCGTATCTTAAATGTTGTTGATTTGGCGGGCCCCCTGCAGTGACTCTGAGGACCCCCTAGGGGTCGCGAACCCTCTGTTGAAGATCTCTGAAATAAGCAGTTGGCAGCAGAGAAGAGGCTGCAGGTGTGTCTGCAGAAGGCAGCTAGCTCCAGCTTCGGAGAGGTGACACTCGGAGAGGTGTGTTTTCCCCACCTAGCTAAATCCTAACCACGGAGGGGGCGCTAGCTGTCATTTTAACAAAAGGGTAAACGATATTCTCAAAACAAGCAGTCAAATCCAGCATCACGTCCATTTTGTGTATGGTTGTGGTTACCATTATTGTACCTTGTCACAGTAAAAAAAAAAAAAAAGGTTGCATCTACCAATTTAATGCACCTGGCGAGCATGCTAAGTAACCCAAATCAAACACACCCAAACATGGTTATGTTCAGGAAAAGATCATGTTTGGGGTTAAAATAGACCCTTTTAGCCAGAAAGTTGCACTTCGTTGCACACTGGGTGAACATGGGAGAAGTTTACATTCAGGGCACACTGGATCTGGCTAACAATGCTAAACATGCTCACAGTGGATCCTCCATCAGCGTCCAGTCAGGAACATTTACCTTCACTGAGGTGTGTGAGGATGTTCTGCTGTTTTTGACAATATAGCCTACTGGTAATCCCAGATGGGACTGCAGAGACTCTTTCAGTTCAAACATTTGGAATCTGAGAAGCGTAGTGGGACACAGGGACTGATCGTGTGTAGCCTACTGGTAATACTGGGACAGGGAGGCTGAGTGGACTGATATCTTGCTTTGAGAATAAACAAGCTGAGAAGCTGAACCTAAAGCAGACTGAGGAGGACTTATGGTGGAGGAGACTCCCAGAATGCTGTTCAGACAGCAGGTGAGTACAACACACTTCCTCAACTCGTGTGTGTGTAAAATGTACAGTCTCCTTGTGCTTTATGTGTGTTTGTGACTGCATTACATAACATACATAAAGTCTCTGTGCTGTTGCCTTGGTGATGTTTTATTCTGCTGTTGATTCTATAAGAAGTTTTATTTACCCGCACCCGCTGGGGTTCCTATAGCTTGTTTTTGATTGTCTGAGTTTAGTCTTTTTTTCTGGTTAATTGTAGTAAAGCTACACTAAGGGGCTCTGTAGGAAGGCAATTGCATATTTATAATTGATACTCCGATGTAGCCTTTGCACAGGCTGCAAAGTGCTGTCTATTGAAAAGGAATGTATTGTTGGTCCGGACCAAAGGGGTTATGTTGCTGATGTTCCACTAGTGTGAATGTTGACATAGAATGCAATTTATTTTGTAGCCTAAATACTTTTAATTCAAGAGTAGTATCATATATCATCACACTTTCCCTTTTTCATTTTTATGTAAGTATTTAATACTTTTACTTTTAGTACTTTTACTTTAACTTGAGTAAAGTTTCTTTAAAGTAACAGTTCTTTTACTTGAGTACAATATTTTACTCTCTCCATGTCTGGCCTTTATTCCTTGCTTATTTATTTCTGTTCTCCAACTTGATTTCGATGTTCTTGAAATTCCTGAGCTTTGTGACTGTCCAAATCTTTTACTATATTTTGTAGTAACAGTATGTTAGGTGGCAGGAACCGGAGAGTGAGTGCAGTGATTTCAACCTCTTTTAACACTGTGTAATAGTTTATTTTCAGTCAAAGAATCCCTATTTCCTGCTGATATTTTTTTTGAGCTGCTGCTCAGAAGTGATCATCTGATTGTCATGTTCTTCACTGTACATGGCACCAAAGATTACCATTCAATTCTCTTTCTTAGTTTCTCTATTCCTAGCAGGGAGCTACAATATCCTATTGTGTGTAATAAGTTTACTGTACCATTAGATGGCTGCTGTGTGCTGTCCTGTGTCCGTTGTGTCCTGTTTTATCTGTCCTTTCATCTCATCCTGTGTCAGCTGTTCCTTTTCTCATTTGGTTTCTTCTGTGAAAAGATATGAATGCGTCCCTGTGCTCAATACAAATCAATTGTAAGATACTTTTTTTTTTTTTTTAAATGGCTAATATTGGATTACTTGATTGTTTTATTAGTCATCTAGCTAAATGATGCGATGCATGACGGTCAGTGGGACAGGATTAGACAGGTTACACTTCCCCACGTGAATGTTTGAAACATTGCTCGGGACAAGACAGCAATTAACAGCACAGGGCACGGGGACACAGCCGACACGAGGCAGGACAGAAAAGGACACCTAATGATACAAGACCTTCATTACACGGGACAAGACACTAAATTACGCCTTCTCGCTATATTATACCCTTTCTCATGTACTGCCAAGCCAGGAGCCTGTAAAAGACAGCGTGAGGCTTTGTGGCCTGAAAGAGAAGCACTGAGCAAAGGATCTGTTGAGCTGATTTAAACACCTCTGTGGCCTTTTGTGTTGGATGCAGTTCTTTTTGCTAAATTAGCTAAATGGTATCAGCACGCTAACATAATAATAACAACCAAAATGACAATGCTAAGATGCTGGTTTTTAGCAGGTATAGCATTTACCATGTTCACCATCTTAGGTGCTAAGATTTGCTAATTAGCACTTAGCATGAAGTATAGCTGAGGCTGATGGAAATGTCTTGAGTTTTGCAGGTATTTGGTCATAAATGTGTGTGGGATGAAAAGTCATGGAGTTACCAGTCATTAGGGTTCATCCTCTGAGCACCATGAATATCTGTACCAGATTGCAACTCAATCCATGGAATAGTTGTTGAGATATTTCAGTCTGGACCAAAGTGGTGGACCCACAGACCGGCATTGCTATGGAGCCACAAAAGGGGATATCATATTGGTGGTGATCTCGCATGCGATAACACAAAAGCAAGGAGAAAGCAATACAACTGATTGGCATGCTTTGCAGCCCGCTCATTGTTCGCTCGCTGCAGATGAATTCCCAGCTGAGCCTCTGGGCTAATCAAACTCTTCGCTTCACATATTCTACAGAATGTGTGCCGCGGCAAAAGGCCGCTGTTATTGGCATCGCTTACAAACAGCTGCACTTTCTTGAGGGCAAGGGTTTTGTCTCTGCAGGAGGAAGCAAATATTTGCTCATAAAACTCACACTTTCAGTCACAACAAGAATGAAAGCCAACAAACTGTTGGGGGGGAACAGCTCTATTGGCATTGTAAATCGAAACTGTTTAGATTTTGTAAGGAATTCAACATTAATTAGAAGGTAGAATTAAAGTGTCATCTTAAGCTTAATAACAGTCACACTTACACCCATGGAAGGTGCCATAAAAAGCTGTTATTAGTTTTCTAGTAACAATTTACAGTCTACCAAAAAATACCTTCGAGATGCGATCCATTCACAGTTGTGGACAACAATATTTAGTAATGTGTTACAATTCTTCGTAGTGTAAGACCTTGCAGCTTTAATGAAGCGATGAAATGTAATGTGGCACTAAAACAGGTCTGTAGTGTATATGGGAGGGTTGCTACTCTTGCACAGCTGTCCAGTGTAAGCTTTATGTCAAAAACTGTACACTAAGTGTTTTAACTGATGAGGGTGCTTAATGAAATATTTAACAGCCTATTAAAATATGTGGTTTGTCACAAAATGTTGCCCATCAAGGACCCACAATGCTCTATTAGTTCCCCCATGAACTCTGACGCTGTCCGTGGTCCTGAGCGCTGCACCATAAATTCCACACCACCGGGGGTCAGTAGGGGGCTTGGCACTGACAGCACAAGAGCCACAGTGAGCAATTGAGAAGCGATGGATAACATGAATATAATGTGTCATTGAGTCATTAATCAAATCAATCCCCGGGTGGATGATTTGCACAGAATAAATGTAATATATTGAGCATGACAAAGACAGATCTGGATGGAACACTTGCTCAAAATCATCAATTACAGTTGGTGCGGCTTGGAAGTGACCCAAAAGCTGAGTGCAAATGTTTTCTCCTCCACAAAAGGGGGAAACATTTGCCGGTAGCACCATCAGAGCAGATCACACATACAGATGTGGTCTTAGATTTCTCTATTAAACATGTCAATAGATAAAAAAATGGTTTGAGTTATGTACAGGCTTCACGGGGAAGCAAGGGGCATCAAGACACTATTGACTTGTTATATAATGGAAACTGTACAGTACTATTATACTGGTTAAAGGAATAGATTGGAATAGAAGTGATGTCATCAGGGTTATCTTGATTTGGTCTTGAGACTTCAAATATTATAGTATAGTTATAAACTGAAAAAATAGTGCATTTAACAGACAGTGAGTTGAGTTGAATTCTGGGAATTGTAGGATCCATCCCCTTTTTTGAAGCTTGACCTATACTACTAACTAAAAGTTAAGATTTCTTGGCCTCTGCCGCACCAAGTTTGACCATTCTCATTTTCCCTCTTTGTAATGATATAGGCGTTATATAGGCGTCAAAAATACTGTTGTCAGTTGATCTCCAAAATGACGGGGACTATTTTTTTTAATTGATGGTCGTGCATTTCAACTTTGTGTTTATGTCATTGTGTTGAAGAGGTTTCATTAACCCAAGGGTCAACACATTCTCATGGCTTACAGCTTCCTCTAATTTAAGTTAGACATTAAAAACAACCAGTAAGAGGTTTTCACCTGGCAGTGACAGTTCTCTGTATCGTGGCTGAAAGCACATAGCATGCTTGCTGTTATGCTGCTTTGTCAAAGAGCATCATTAAGTAACAACCTTGTGGATATGTAAGAATGATCCTTTGTAGTGTACGTGTCCTTCCTCCCTCTTAACTTTGTCCTCCACTGACTCGGTGGCATTTACACAAAAACTTTAATTTTGCAGTAGCTAACATCTGTCAATGGATGTCAAAAAACTGACTCATGCCGTGAACACAGAGCTTCTTTACTTAATCATGCAGGTCGACCCAAGAGATGCTGAGAGGATAAAGAAAGATATATATATATATATATATATATATATATATATATATATATATAATATATATGTTTCTTCAGCAACATATTTCTTTACTATATTGACTGGGAAGATAGCAATTGGGCTGAGAAAGAAAGAAAAGGAGTGCACTTGAGATGCCTTTATTAATATGTCGACACAATGGGATTTCTGTTACAAGTGTATAAGAGGCTCATAGTAGATAGAAAGATTTTTACTTTAAGTTTGTCTTCGCCCCCACTAGGGCAGCACAATATATCGTTCAATTGTTCAATTTGTAGAAGAATGTTTGAAATTATTTCCTTTCATTTGTTTGAAATTCAAAACGTCATTTGTTGTATTTCAGAAGAACAATGTAACCAGTAGAAAGGCATAAGTAATAAACACTTATATACAGTGGGGAGAACAAGTATTTGATACACTGACGATTTTGCAGGTTTTCCCACTTACAAAGCATGTAGAAGTCTGTAATTTTTATCATAGGTACAACTGTGAGTGACGGAATCTAAAACAAAAATCCAGAAAATCCCATTGTATGATTTTTAAGTTGCATTTTATTGCATGACATAAGTATTTGATACATCAAAAAAGCAGAACTTTTTGTATATTTGGTACATAAACCTTTGTTTGCAGTTACAGAGATCATACGTTTCCTGTAGTTCTTGACCAGGTTTGCACACACTGCAGCAGGGATTTTGGCCCACTCCTCCATACAGACCTCCAGATCCTTCAGGTTTCGGGGCTGTCGCTGGGCAATACGGACTTTCAGCTCCCTCCAAAGATTTTCTATTGGGTTCAGGTCTGGAGACTGGCTAGGCCACTCCAGGACCTTGAGATGCTTCTTACGGAGCCACTCCTTAGTTGCCCTGGCTGTGTGTTTCGGGTCGTTGTCATGCTGGAAGACCCAGCCACAACCCATCTTCAATGCTCTTACTGAGGGAAGGAGGATGTTGGCCAAGATCTCGCGATACATGGCCCCATCCATCCCCCCCTTCAATATGGTGCAGTCGTCCTGTCCCCTTTGCAGAAAAGCATCCCTATAGAATGTTGTTTCCACCTCCATGCTTCACGGTTGGGATGGTATTCTTGGGGTTGTACTCATCCTTCTTCTTCCTGGCGAGTGGAGTTTAGACCAAAAAGCTCTATTTTGGAGATTGACCGTCATCTTGAACTTCTTCCATTTTCTAATAATTGCACAAACAGTTGTTGCCTTCTCATGGAGCTGCTTGCCTATTGTCCTGTAGCCCATCCCAGCCTTGTGCAGGTCTACAATTTTATCCCTGATGTCCTTACACAGCTCTCTGGTCTTGGCCATTGTGGAGAGGTTGGCGTCTGTTTGATTGAGTGTGTGGACAGGTGTCTTTTATACAAGTAACGAGTTAAAACCGGTGCAGTTAATACAGGTAATGAGCAGGTCTGAGCGATTAATTGCATTTGCGATAATATCGCGATATGTTAAAACGCAATTTCCTAATCGCAACGGCTGCGATTTGGTCACATGACTCGCGAGAGCAAATCAGTCTGCACTCCGTAGAGAAAGCATCAACTTGGCACTCTAACGCTACGCCATACCTTGAGCTGATCTCTGTCATTCAAACAACTCTGAGTTGAAGTTTAAAACTTTTACAGCCATTTTAATAAAATGAAGGGTTTTGTTCGGGCTTTAGTCCATACATGCAGTTAATGGATACAGGCACACAGAACTGAAGGCTCGGTTGGCAACGATTAGCTCTGATTAGCGGTTAGCTCCGTTATAAAGATATGGAGTGGAGGAGCTGCCACTGAGAGGGGTAACAATCAGACTCTGATAAATGACGTTCGGGGAACTTTCAACTCCAACGGTTTTATTAGTACAGTTAATCCCACGGCAAGACCACCAGCAGCATGCTACTTCTAACGTAACGATAGCCTCTCTGAGCAAATGCAACGTTGACGGTGTCATGCACACGGCACGCAACTTCACGAGGGGGAGGGGCTGGAGGCAGCTCCTCTCTGTGCACTGTAAAAAAATACGTGTGTGTGTGTGTGTGTGTGTGTATTTATACACACACACACACTATATTTTATCTTATTTAACTGTCTAGTGTGTAATTATGTGTTGTTCATACTATACAATGATTTATTGTTTGTCTTAAAAAATAATCGAATCGCAATATTTGGGAAAAAAATCGCAATTAGCAATTATTATTTTCAAAAATCATTCAGCCCTAATAATGAGTAGAGAACAGGAGGGCTTCTTTAAGAAAAACTAACAGGTCTGTGAGAGCCGGAATTCTTACTGGTTGGTAGGTGATCAAATACTTATGTCATGCAATAAAATGCAAATTAATTATTTAAAAATCATACAATGTGATTTTCTGTATTTTTGTTTTAGATTCTGTCTTCTGTTGAAGTGTACCTATGATAAAAATTACAGACCTCTACATGCTTTGTAAAAAAACCTGCAAAATCGGCAGTGTATCAAATACTTGTTCTCCCCACTGTAATAACTAATATCTGTTTTATTTATCGCAAGTAATATCTTTATCGTGATATTCAACAACATTATCGCATATCACATATTTTCCTCATATCGTGCAGCCCTAGCCCCCGCCCTCTCCACTCTGTAGTAAAAGAGCCTTCACTAACCGACAGGTTCTCAGAACACAGAAACTATGTATTGATTCAGCAGCTAAAAAGGCATTTTCAATTCACATACCTTTTTAAACAGCTTTCCCTGCGCTTTTTACTCCTACCAGTTCCATTAACCTCACCCTGCCCTCTGGCACCCATCACCCCTCTCACTGTCTGTTAACCCTGTCCACTTTATTCTCATCCCATCACTTCTGGTTCAGCTGAGATATGATCATTACCTTTCCGCACACGTCCATCTTTAGGCATGATTGTGCAGTGATACAAATACCAGTGTAATGTGCGTTGTAAAAATGTAAAATCACCGGTGGTAGTATCCACAGGACAGTAACATCCACTTTAACAAGCCTATTCAGACTGTTATAGATTCAGTTGGCAGCGGTGATGCCGTGTACAAACAAATAATCCAAGTCTGTTAAAAAAAAAAAAAATAGGTAAACATTATTGCAGCATATAAAAAATCCCACCAGAGCTTGAGCAGGGCAAACCTGAAAAGATGACGAGGCAGCTTATACACATGTTGAACATGTCAAACTAAGAACGTGTGGCATGAAAAGAGCTTTCATAAAGAGGAGGAAGGAGCAGAACAAAATGAAAGGGGGAAAAAATCATGGCGGGTGCACTTGTATGATTTCCTAAGCTTTTGTGTAATATAAATTATGAGGCATATCTATCTCTGCGGCATTGTTAAGTGCACCTCCTCGGTATCTGATCTGCAGGGCTGTGAGCAGTTTATTAAAAATGGAAGTCATTCTAAATGAGCCCATAATGCTCAACCCTTTCAGGAAATCTTAATGGATCCCAGCCTATCTCTGACAAGGTTAAACGCTTCAGGAGACAGCGAGAAACGTTAACAGACTAGATTATGGAGAGAGATGAATACTAACCAGCACGTAGATTCAGCTGGAACATTAGACAATGTCATGAATGAGTATTTTTGAACAGCTAAAGAATGTGTTGACTGCATACTGTAGCCTTCATGCTATCGATTCTTCATAACGTCTTACGGCTTGCACTGAATTATCCAACACAAAACCACATTGAAACTCCTCGTACAGCGCCGAAAGCTGAACACACTGCAACTCTTTGTTTTCTTACTTTGCATTACGGCACAATTCCTTTTAATTTATTTTTCAGCTCCTACTACATGAGTCCTGTCTCTGTGCGTAACGTAGAGTTGTTCCTGCGATCCTCTACGACTTGTAACATTAGACAGCCAATCAGCAGCATTATTAGATCTTGTTAGAAGATGCTGCATGCTCATTGGCTCACTGACGCTGATGAGATCTACTCCTTAGGTATTGAAATCAAGTATTGAATGACGAGGCATTTTTCAATACTCGATACTTTAGAGGCAATTCAGTCGGTGCCTAAAAAGTATTGAATTTGGTACCCAGCCCTAGTTGTCAAATTGGTGAAGATATTTTTTTTTTTAAGTTGCTGTGCATTGAGCTCTCAAAGCCAGCTTGTGCATTTCACAGAGCTGCATTTTGAATGCTTTCACTTAAGCAGAAGACTGTTCTCTGCCCAGCATGTTAACTGTACCTTTCAGAGAAGTTGAGCAGCAGTCCAGCCTCTAGAATCAGCTGCCCTGCAGGCCTAATATATTTAATAAATGTACATTAATAACTGCACAAAATCCTGTCGACCAAAGATCATCTGAGCAACCAGATTGTTGGATTGCCATTCACGCGGTAGAGTTAGTTATGTGAACTATGAAATGTAGATGTTCTACCAGGATGAACTGTCACTTCTGCCTCTCCTATATGGCCTTCAGATGACACCACTCAGTGGATAAATTCTGCCTCATTAACTCTGAATAACTCAAAGCAGAGCAATGTGTGGTACACCTTTATGACATGAGATTGTTTGAATAATACAGTGTCTTTGTGTGTTTGGCGAGGAGTGCCTTCAAAGTCTTTGGGGTAAGCTGTTCGTATGCATCTTTAATGCCACACGTCCCCATGTATAATGAATAAATATAATCTGGATATGCCCACAGATGCCATGGAAACTGTGCTTAAATTAACATCCTGGTATGTGAGCACATCCTCTGAGTCCTTTAGGAGCTTCTTGTAACTGGAATAAGATCTTGGCTGGCCTTTTGTGAATGTGATGGTTACATACTCATTAATATGTGTGCCCGATCTGACATGACTTATTGAACTCTGCTGTGAAACCTATGTAAGTTTACTTTAAATTACAGTAGGGATCTTTAAGTTTCCATTTAGGGCTGCACAATTAAACGCAATTTTATCGCAATATGGACTAGTGCAATATTTGAAAATCCCAATATTTGTTACAGCCAAAATATGTGTCAAACCATTCTGAATTTAGCATTGTGGTGCTGCAGAGACATCCCAGCCTACAAATCATATCCTACAGACTAAAGAAAAAAATCTTTGTTTGGTACAGATCTTCGCAAAAAATCACACTATAATCATTTCAATGTTTTTAATTTTTTATTGAAAATGAGAATAATGATACAAAATTCATAATTCTCTCCAATATCGTGAATCATATCGCAATTGCAATATCAGTCAAAATAATCCCAATATTTTCCTCATATCGTGCAGCCCTATTTCCATCGATACCAAATATATTCTGAGTTTGGAGGCTAATATGTATGAAATGATGTGAAATTTGATGCAGCCGTAAAACATAGGGTCATGTTTAAACATTTCACTTAAAGAAAGCATCATATAGCTGTAAAGAAATGTTGGGACAAGCAGTTACTGACTATATATGTGATTATATCATACAGTGTGGATGTGTTTTTTAGATTTAGATAAACATACAGTGAAATTTAAAGGAAAACTCAGATGTTTGTAGGAGACTGTTCCTTTATTCATGAGGGTATCAGACATGGAGGCTGTGAATGGCCAGTCTGCCTTTAAGGACACAGGGCTTTCAAAAGGACAACCTGTCATGCATTATTATGTCTATCTGTGATCTGGGTCAAGCCCTTGTAATGCATGAGTGCATTTACAGGCACACACAAGAGCGATATGCAGCACACAGGGCCGGCGTTTCAGAGGAAATACAATCACCTCTATTGTGGACTCTGCGCCGCTCTTATTAACAGTCACTAAATTGCTCTTAGCTGATGTGTATGTGTGCAGCAGCTATCTGAGCGCCTACAGCTATCGCTGAAGCCTCACAGCAACGACGCATGCATGGGCCACATTTGTGCTGAAATTGGCACAAGCTTCTGAAGGACACATGAAATGCATTCCTGCCCTTGTGCACAAACAACAAAGCATAGTAATTACCAATGAGATGCTGGATACTCTGGATGCAGGAGTAGGGGTGTGTGTGTGAGCGTGAGGTGAAGGCTGAGAGAGGGGATACTGCACGATAAGGGAAGAAATCTGTGTTGTGGTATCTTCATTATTAATTTAGTTCTCCTCATGCATTGCCTCACAGTTATTTTCATGAATTGTTTCTCACTTGCATAGATAGTACAAACCGATACACACTGCTCATGTGTGACAAACTTTCCCAAATTGAGGATGAAGATATATGTTTACTATTTAGTAGCCTCTTTGCTGAGAAACTTGGCAAAGAACAATCAACCTACACACTCCAGTTCTTTTATACTATGATGAACAAAATAGTGCATGCATAACTGGAAAACAAAAACAAGTTTTTGAAATGCAATTTATTCATTAGGAAACCCCGGGGTAGACCCAAAACATGCTGGAGAGATTATATATTTCAACTCCTTGGGAACTCCCAGGAGGAGCTGGAAATTGTTGCTGGGGAGAGGAACATTGGGATGGAATTCATTTATTCCAATCATCATGGGCACTGTAGTTATTTTTTTTATATTCGCGCTGCTGCTGGAAATACTGAAATACTTTAAGGGCACCAAATGTATATTCATCCACAGCTGAAAATACAACAAATACACTATTTACTCCTGTTTAAGTGATGGCTACTAAAAACTACAGTGCCCATGAATACTAACGAGCACATAGATTCAGCTGGAACATTAGACACTGTCATGAATGAATTCAGTGAGTATGTTTGAACAGCTTGAACAAAGAATGTTTTGTTCAAAAAATGTGTTGACTGCATACTGTAGCCTTCATGCTATCGATTCTTCATAACGTCTTACGGCTTGCACTGAATTATCAGACACAAAACCACATTGAAACTCCTCGTGCAGCGGCGAAAGCTGAACACACTGCAACTCTTTGTTTTCTTACTTTGCAGCGTGTTTTTCTAGATGCTGCGCATTGTTCTATTCTTGCATGTGCAAAAATAGAACAAATGAACAATTTAAGTTAAAAAAGAAATCATGGAATCAATTTATAAACCAAAATGTATTCTAAATGTTTGACTCATCAAAGTAACCCCCTTTGGCAGATATAACAGCTGAACACACTCGTGGCATTCTTTCTACAATGGAAATCAAATATTCTTCAGAAAGTTCTTCCCAACTCTGTTGCAGAAGTTCCCATAAATGTGTGGCACTTGTAGGTCGCTTTGCTTTCACTTTTCTGTCCAGTTCATCCCAAACCAGCTCAATGGGGTTTAAGTCTGGTGACTGTGCTGGCCACTCCATGTTTTTAAGCTTCCCATCTTGTTCTTTTTTCCTAAGGTAGTTCTGGCATAGCTTGGATCCTGGGTACCTGGGTCATTATCTTGCTTTAGGATGAACCCCTGAACAACTAGGCGCATACCAGAGGGTACTACATGGCGCTGCAAAATGCTGTGGTAGCCGTTTTGGTTCAGGGTGCCTTTCACTCCGTACAAATCACCAACCCTGGATCCAGCAAAACAGCCCCAGACCATCACGCTTCCTTCTCCATGTTTGACAGTTGATGTCACACACTGAGGAACCATCCTTTCGCCTACTCGACGGCGTACAAATTTCATCAGTTATCAAGATTCATCAGTCCATAGCACCTTCTTCCAGTCTTCAATAGTCCATTGACGAGGTTTCTTGGCCCAGGCAAGCTTCTTTTTCTTATTTTGACGTCTTAGCAATGGCTTTCTTGCTGCAACTCGATCAATCTAACCTGCAGCTCGAAGTCTTCTCTTTACAGTTGAAACTGAGACTTGTTTTTACGACCACTATTAAGCTGTGCTTGAAGCTGTTGTCCTGTGAGCCGCCTATCACGCAAGCTGTTGACTCTCAGAAACTTGTCTTCTGATTCTGTTGTGGCTTTGGATCTGCCAGACCTCTTCCTGTCAGAGTTTCCCCCAGTTTCTAAGTGCCTTTTGGTGGTGAAGAATACTGTACTCACTGACACCTTGACTTTCTTCGCAATTTCTCTGTAGGAAAGACCAACATTCTTAAGTGTTATGATGGTCTGTCTCTCTTCCATTGTTAATTAACTTTTTCCTGCCATTTTTATAGCAACACACTACTTTCCGCAGTACAATACTGTTCAAATAATGCTCACGAGGGTACGGTACCACAGTGTCTTCCAACAATACTGTTATACACAGAGGGGGTTGTAAGTAATCCAGATGAGTTGGAACACCTGTGGGAATTGGTAGCACCAACTTTCAAAGCTTGATCAACCTCCATTGCTGCAGAACAGCTTTATGTTGTTTACCCATTTCTTGTTCCCTGAAAAAGGCCTTTTTGTAAAATTCTGAAATGTACATTATTTTTCAGTTTTGGGTAACCTTACTTTTTTTTTTAACCTCAGGCAGTTCACCACTTACCTTTGTACCATTTCAAGCTATTCATTGGACTTGAACTGCTAAAATTTCAATAGAAAACTAAAAGAATTGGGGTGTTCTAAAACTTTTGACCAGTAGTGTGTGTGTGTGTGTGTGTGTGTGTGTGTGTGTGTGTGTGTGTGTGTGTGTGTGTGTGTGTGTATATATATATATATATATATATATATATATATATATATATATATATATATATTTAATCAATTAATCAAGTCATGTTTAATTTAATCCAATTGGTCCTTCCCAGAAAAGGTCATTTACTGTAAACATTCAGGTATAAAAGAGGGAACATCATCTTTTTGATGCTGTTGAGGTTTTGGCAGATGTTGACCTGGATGGGAAAAATAAGAAAGGCTTGACAGAAAATGAATGACAGCAACATCCAGAGCTGTTCTCACATCTTGGCATGAAGCCATCTACTGCACCAGGGAGGGGGGCGCAGCTCTGACCTCCTTGCAAACTCTGAAGCTTTTCTGCCTCCTTCTGTCATAAAACCATTTGACGTAGGCTAGTGGGAAATAAAGGACTGTATTGCACTTGAGACTCACTGCCTACATGCATAGCAGATCACTGGATCGATAGCTGCCCTCGGTTTCTCTCCCAAGTAGCTCCCGCTGGGAGAGCGAGTGCTGTCACTGGCACTGAAACTGCTCCCTCAAATAACACCGTTTCAAAGGTGCCTAACATGTCCATAGCCCACAACACTTTCACTGTTAAATTACAGATAACAATATTGCTATATATGTAGGCGGCGAGCTACATAGGCCTACCGTGCACCTCCCCCTCCCCCCCCCCCACCTCCCAACAAAACCATACTTTTTTGAAAGGTCTGGATGTGTAGAATATGAATCTGAATGTTAACATTTACACTACCTGTTTTAGCCCTGTGAATAGGGAAACCCTAAAAAACGATTTTAAGCGATTTTAACACATCAAGATGGTCCTAGTCAATCAGAACAGCTTTTAGGTGACCCATTACACACTCAAACTTCACATATGATGACTTAGGTCATATATCTACCATGCTGCTTATTGTTAGTTGTCTAAAATTAACATAGGTAAGGCCTTATATTGATATAATGAGCCCATTTCATGTATAGGCCACGACCTAGATACGCCTATCCTGCAACCCCAACCCCCTCTCCTAAAAATATCATGCTTTTTTGAAAGGTCTGAGTCTGTAGAATATGAATCTGAATGTTAACATTGAAATTTTTTTGATACACTACCTGTTTTAGCCCTGTGAATAGGGAAACCCTAAAAAACGATTTTAAGTCGAGATTGTCCTGGTCAATCAGAACAGCTTTTAGGTGACCCATTACACACTCAAACTTCACATATGATGACTTAGGTCAAAGGGCACCCTGTACTGCTTCCTGGTAAGTGACTACAATGAATATAGTTAAGGCCTAATGTTGATTTAATGAGCCCATTTCCTTTTGAGTTTGAGTGTCATGTTACACCTGACATATGTATGAAAGATGCATGTATTTTATTGATTGGTAAAAGGGGGTTACGGTAGGACCTATGTAGCTCGCCGCCTAATGTACCCTCTCATTTCTGTCAGGTGGACTCAATAAATAAAGCCTACGCATTGTATCTGCTGTTCAGTTATTTCCAACCACTTTGCTTAAGGCTAGCGCTACTTCATAATTTCTCAGGCCTTCTTAATTCATATACTTTACAAATATCCTGGATAGTGCTCTGCTTGTTATTATTCATGTCTTAGTCTCGCACTTCCTCTCAGACCTTCCTCCAGGTTTATTGGCATTCCCTTAAAGGTCCCATGGCATGGTGCTCTTTGGATGCTTTTATATAGACCTTAGTGGTCCCCTAATACTGTATCTGAAGTCTCTTTCCCGAAATTCAACCTTGGTACAGAATTACAGCCACTAGAGCCAGTCCCACAATGAGCTTTCCTTAGTATGTGCAATTTCTGTCTGTAGCTATTGAGGAGGAGAGGGGGGGGCAAGGTGGAGGGTGGGTGTGTGGCCTTGACCAACTGCCATTTGCTCGTTTGAAAGCCATGATGTCTCTCTCTCATGGGTGGGCCAAATTCTCTGGGTGGGCAAAGCAGAGCAAGGGGAGGTAACCTTGCTCCTTATGACCTCATAAGGAGAAGATTCCAGATCAGCCCATCTGAGCTTTCATTTTCTCAAAGGCAGAGCAGGATACCCAGGGCTCAGTTTATATCTATCGCCATTTCTAGCCACTGGGGGACCATAGGCAGGCTGGTGGAATGCATATTAATGTTAAAAAACCTCATAAAGTGAAATATTCATGCCATGGGACCTTTATAACCAATCACAATCGTCTTGGGCTGCGCTAAGCCCCAGACACAATGACGGTGCCTCTGCAATATAGCCACAGGAAGGAACTTGTTTTGGTGGAAGATGTGTACATTCAAAAGTTGTTTTAGTCGTGCAACAGAAAATTCACATTGGACAGATAGTCTAGCTAGCTGTCTGGATTTACCCTGCAGAGATCTGAGGAGCAGTTAACCATAGTCCTCAGAAATCCACCGCAGTTTAGAATACCAACACCAAGAAAGCTGAAGGTGAGGGACATCCAGCCAAAAATTAGGGACATCTGGCGGAATTTCAGGCGGCACCTGAACAAAACCCCGCAAATGAAATGTCCTCGATATAGACTATTCATGACCAAAGGCCAAAGATAGCACTGTTAAGCAAGTTAAAGAACAGGTTTACAGGAGATAAAAAGTACAACACAGCCACATTAAGATTTACAAATACTGTGTAAAGTGTCATGTAGGTACTTTTGTTACACCATGGCACCCACTGCTATAATTATTATGAGTCATATTTCTGTATTTCTGTATCGCTCTCTCTCTCTTCGCCATTGTTGCACCAAATGATTGCTCTTGGGGGGGAATTGTTAGGTCTCTGTAAATTATAGAGTGTTGTCTACTAACTCTGTAAAGTGTCCCTAGATAACTTTTGTTATGATTTTATTTGAAACATTTTATTGAATTAATAGGTGTAGGCCAACCCTCAATCACTCAGGGAAACAGCCAACATGTACTCTCCAGATTTACGGATACATATTTAACTTAAAATAAATAATGACATTTGATGACAAAAACATTTAATACCCCAATGTGTTACATGTATTTCTTTCACTTTCTTCAAAATGAAAATGAGCATATAGTATTTAAGGTTCACTAGGACAAAGATGCAAAACAAAATAAAAGGTTGCATGTGTTTTAATGGTACATTGATGTGGTCCGACTGCACTGACAGCTTGCTTCTTTTAATGCATAGCAGGTCCGACAGTGCCACATCGCACACATATGATATTGGGAACACGCAACACCACAGTGAATGCAGACAATGGTGAATATCTGTCTTCCACCAGCAGCCCAAACCTGCCTGTTAGCTGAGTAGCGCTGCATCTGGTTGTTGTTTTGTATGTTGGTTCTGATTGCGTCCAGTCAGACTGGGCTGAGAGGTATCAGCCTTTCTCTGAGCTCTGTTTCCAGTAGCAGGTCTTTCCTTCGCTTTCTCTGACAGTCACTATTTCTTTTTAATGCTGAGCTGCTGAGAAACTCCCAAGCCAGAAAGCGCATTGTGTTACTATGACAACCGGCAACCGTGGGTTGTCATGGCATTAGCTGCGGCATAACTGCATATTAAACAGTTTTCAATACGGTGATTTTGATATTTATTGTTCCGATATGTTTGAGAACATTAAACGTAGTTTGTGTGAATGTAAATGTTTTTATTGTGGTGAAACATAATCAGAAATGCAGAATAAATGAACAATGATATGATAAATCTTGGGGCGCCCTTGGTCCGTCCTTAAGGCACCCCAGGGTGCTGCGGCACCCACTTTGGGAGCCACTGATGTGGAAACTGGAAGCACTGGCTTTAGTTCTCAACTGGAAGACGCTCTAACTGTAATTTTGAGTTAACAAACCAACATGCCTGTAGGGGAGCAATCAACCAAATAAGCAGCTGTGTGCTTTTTTAAAACTAATAATTCCGTTTTATGTTTACATTCCATTTGTTATGAGAGTTTTGTGTATGAACGTAGCCTACTCTCTCTCCTCTCTATGCTGGGACACGCTGTGATACACACTGTATGTATGTTGTCCATGTGAGGAAGTACTGGTGATGTATGAAGAGAAATCAGGGATTTCCTCTTAACACTCACTCACCCCCCTCCCCTCTCCCCCCCCAAACAATATGCATCTGTGGTGATTTTGTCTCCCTTCCCTGCCTTCAGTATTTCCATCCCGTATGTTGTTCGACAGAGTAAGTCTGCTCAGTGGTGTGGAAAATTACATCATTAATTGGGAATCCTCAACAAGGAATCTTTGATAAGTAATTTAGCAGGTCTTCAGCGGTTGTGGGGGATGAGCTTCATGGTGAGAATAACTCACCCTCTATAATCTATTAAAGAATAAGGCTGGCAATATTATATACAGTATTTTTGTTATATATGTTGTTCATGAAATCCCATTAAAAGACAACGCCTTAGTCTGTCTCACACTGCTTTCCGATTTCCTGACCCTGTCTTTGGCTTTCAGTCTCAATCCCATTTAATTATCAAGTCCATCCCATTACTTTAAATTTAAGCGTCCTAGAGGAATAAATAGTGTATTTGTTAGGGACTATTTTCCGCAGCGGATTAATACACATTTGATGCACTTGTGAGTATTTCCAGCAGCAAGATGGTGTATGTTGGGATTGACTCAGAAAACTAAAGTGCCTAACTGGCATCACCAGACTTTTTCGAAAACGTGTATTAGTCTGGAACCTCTTAGTTAATTTTCGATTTCCAAGGGGCGTTATCAACGACAGACCAAAATGCCTTTGCACGTAATTGAATAGACCTACAACCAGTCAGAGCAACGAAACCGTGTAGCTCTGAGGGACATGCAAGTTGGGGCGGTTCTTGTTTTAAAGTGCCCATATTATGAAAAAAACACTTTTTCTGGTATTTGGGGTGTTCTTTTGTGTTTCTGGTGCTTCCACACACATACAAACTTTGAAAAAAATCCATCCATGCTGTTTTGAGTGAGATATGGTTTCTGAATGTGTCCTGCCTTCAGTCTCCTGGTGAGCTGTTCAAAATCGGCTCGGACTGTGACGTCACAATCCGAAATGAGCTGGCTAACCGCAACCGTTAGCTCGTAGCTAATGCTAACACTAGCATGGTACCTCGTTCACAATAGCAAAGCACTGCTACAACACACACAAGTTCACCATAATCTACAAAAGAACTACTTACATGTGCACCCTCATTTAGAAGTCTCCCAGCTAATCCTGCCTTGTAAGTGACTGAAGTTGGAGAAACAGCCTGTCTTTTACTTCTATGGAGCTAGCTAGCTGACATTATCTACATCTGAGCTACTGAGCATGTGCGAGTGCAATCAAAGATAGTACAGAAGAAGAAGAAGAAAAGAGGTCTCACTCTGTAGCTAAAACAGAAACCAGGTGAAAAGAGGATCTACAGCAGTGAGAGAGAGCTGTGCAGTACAACAAAAATATGGTGTTTTTTGAAAATTAAACCATGTAAACCTATTCTGGTACAACCTTAAAATACAATTATGAACCTGAAAATGAGTATAATATGGACGCAGGAAAAACATGACAGCCTGATCACAAACTTTTTGAAATTACACAAACATTTTAGGCAAGAAATAGACAATACAGTAACAGAATCTTGATTCAAATTTCTTGATGTTTTTTTTGTTTAATGTGAGGGAACCAGACATATCTGCCAGAGCAAATGAAACATGAGCTGGTAGATTTATCTGGTTTACAGGCCCATATTTATGGTTATGAAGAAACATCGTACTAAACAGTGTAGCTCACTGATGTTTAGAGAGGCACAGAGGAATAACATATATTATTAGGCTTTAACTACCAAACAATATTTATTACCAGCAATGTCAAGTCATTGCTGTTTGGGATTTGTTGAAAATAAGAAAAAAAACAAAATATCTACAGCCTTATTACCACTGCTGACCCTCCACAGGGGGTATTGCTGTGCGCAAACACCTCTTTAACCCAGAGTTTCTCTTCTCTTCCTCTCCACCCTGCTCGTCCTGCTGCGCCAGCCTGCTCTGTGTGCCAAGAATGCTTCACATCTGCCTCTGCAGGGTACAAATGATGGCTGCGATGTGGATTAAAGAATGTGCGCCTCTGTAAATATTTGGTTGTACCTCAGTGAGTCCTGTGGGTAAATGCCACTCTGTATGGCAAAATACCAGCAGGGCTGACTCTCGACAGTAACCCCCGCCGTCTGAAAGAGTCCAGCCTGACTGCAAGTCCTCTTCCCCCGCAGGAAGAGGATCCAAGGAATATTTAGTGAAGTAGGAGAAACAAGGTCGTAATAGATGAGACCAACATCACTTTTATGAACATATATATATATATATATATATTAAATTACCCACAAGGACAAACACAACATTCCAAGCAGTTGGGATTCATTAGTCAGCAGGTCATGTCATTTAAGTTTAATTTGACAGCTGCTTTGGGTTTAATTGAGTGGTCGGACTCATTTCATCCAGTCAAAATGACTGTTATCAATGCTGTAATAGATTACTACCCTTTGTGGTATACAGTAGTTAGATTGGTTTGTAGATCGCATGAATACGAAAAAAGGATATTAAAGTCTAAAATGAACATTTTACTCGTCCCTTCCTTCCACGCCTGTTTATCACCATTTTCTTTCTCCAGCCATAAGACTGATTTCTTTTTCCTCCTTTTTCCTCCTGTGTGTTGAGTACTGATTGACATGGTTTGCCCATCTATTGCTTATTTTATGTGTCTCTAATGTATACAAAAAGCAGCCGGATGAATGGTTTAAAGGGAGAATGAACATTGAAATTGTCTATGTAAATGGCGAAGAGGGAGACATGATTGCGTTAGTACGTAGTTTGAGGCCCCATAGAAAGGTGATGTGACTGGAAAGCTGACATTGTTATGCTTCCCACAAAACCCATTTACTTTCACATGACTGTGAAATGTCCTGCCTTCATAAGCAGTCCTTTTGAACGTTACATGCTTTTCTCAGTTTTATCTCGCTGTTTAAAATTGGATGATGTGACCGGTAGGGAAAGTTCAGCTTCACTTCTTTAATCTTTATATTGTAGAAATTCTGAATATGTAAATGTGTTTCAGATGAAGAAAGCTGTGAGCCATTTATAGGAAAAGCCCACTGTTGCAGGCTTCACACACTGTACGCTAAATTTATTATCCACAAATTATTCTGTAATTGTGTTTTATGAGGTACTTGTATTAGATCTTGAGGGGTTTTGTGGAAATGTACTGCAATGATTTATACCTTCTTTTTTTTTTTTCAGTTCCTGGGTTTACCTGAAAGGGTGTGAAGAAATCAAGAAACACACACCATCCAAAATGTTGATCCATCTCCCTCTCTACAGTGTTTTTGGTGCTGCTGTGGTATCTAATGTTTCCATTCAATACTGACATCACACTTGAGTGTGACTTCAGTCGTGGAATTGTGATTCTCATCGGATGAGCAAAGTTTTTGAACTGAAGCATCCATGAGGTAATGCCTCTGCACTGAAATGAGAAAGTAATGGCTGCAGTGTGTTTGTCCCGGTAGAATTCATTTCTAAATCACGTTACAAATAGCATCTTAAATAGTCATGTACAATGATTCCTTTAAACTGGTGGAAATATTTTGGTGACATGAGTCATGTTGTAGAAAATGTTATTGGTTTTGCAAAAGGTTTTGTCTTTGCATCTGGGGCTGTTGGAGGCAATGTATATATGATATTTTCTCTGAAAGTTGTATGCCGTGTACAGACCGCCGGTGACAAAGCCACAGGCTGCAAGTGATTTTGAATGGAAGCCGGTGACATGAAGCTACAAACGCCTGACACTGTGATGGGCGTGACACGCTAGAAATCAATGCTGAGCTGGCCTCAACCTTGTTTAGTGCTCCAATGACGAGATGAAGCGTCAACCAATCATGTTTTGGTCTGACCATCTCCGGTCACCTGCTCTTTCCTCACAGCTCCTGTTCTGTTCCGTCGAAAAAAATGGAAGAAAAACATATTCTCGCGTTTAGCCAGTTCCCAGTGCTATTTTTTTTAAACTTTTTTTATTTTTATTTTTTACCGCAACATTAACTTAAAAAAAGCAGTAGGAAGAGTAGGTAATGTATATTTTTTTGTAACGCACAATGGCTAGCTGTGATACAGTATTATTTAGCTAAATTAGCTGTTCCATGTAAACAAGCCCATGACGATAAACTACGTCAACGAGCAACACCACAACGGCAACAATATAGCTGTCCACTCTTGGCCATTTTGTAGCTTTGTAGTGTGACCATACGGTTAAAAGAAGAACCTAAAAAATTTTTTTTTTAAATCGGCTTTCTTACACTTTATTTTCTGCCAGTGTTGTTGTTTTTTCTGTGCTCTTTTTTCTCACTGGTTGGATGTGGGCGGGACTCAGTTCATTGCGTGCACCAATCAGGTTTTAGCAATACTAGAATCAGACTGATCTGACTGATCTGATCAAACCACACCCACACAGTCCTGAAGAATTAGCTCATTTTGTATTAAACTCTTGATAGATAATACAGTACCTAAGGATATTTTTTCCCCCAAACTTTAACTAAATTGTCTGGCAGTGATATACTGTAGGAGTGTAAGGCTGTCTGTTTTAAGCCAGTAAGGTTTAAATTGGAGAGTAAGATATTGTATTCTTTATGCTCTGCCTCTTGCAGTAATTGTGGTTAAATAAGTACTATTGTATTGTATAGCTTCAAAATATTTTACTGCAAATTGCCTACTAATTCTACAAGTTTCTAGCCAGACTCATACCAGGTCACAGCTACATGTTGTGTGTTCACCACTGGCTCATCAGGACGACCCAGTGCTATCATTTAGTCTGCCGTAATTAAGGAAGAGACTTGCCAGATGAGGCAACTCTTTGCCAATTTTGTGTGGTTTTACCGCTGACATGTGTGACCAGTGACAGATGCAGCTTATTTACTAGTGCACATGATCATTTTCATGTGTTTGTGTGTCTGCTTTTCGGTTAGCTCTCTTTTCCCTGCGGTGACAGAACTGTGGCTACACCCAACATCACGTCAACTACTCATTCGTGGTTGATCATTGGAGGATTCAGCTTCATGCTCCCAGTCAACACAGCAATCAGTGTCTCTGTTTCCCGTAAATCTAATATCTGCATGTCCCCATCTCCACTACAGTTGCCACTGAAGCAGCCCCGCTCCCCTGTGCATAATAGATCTTCTTTCTCCCTCTTGCACTCAAAATTCCTTGTTTCAATAATTAGGGTTTCTCTATTGTAAATTATCATTCTAGCCACACAGATTTGTTACATTCATTGTCAGGCCCCTGTAGCTTTGACTCTTGCACTCCTAATGGTCTTATTAATGCTTGGCTGTAATTTAAGTTTATTCTAGCATTACACTGAATGCAATTTGCCTTCTGTATGAGAACTTAAGCTAAATGAGTAAATGTTAATCAGGTCGTCCAATTTAGAGGAGCCTTTGGTGTTTGTGTTCTGCATGACGATCGAGAATAGTTGAATGGAGAAGAGGATACAGTCCAGGAAGATGACAAAAAAAAAAAAAAAAGATTTCAATGACGGCCCTTAATGCAAAGATTTAGTCCATGCTTTCTTTTCCATTCTGACATGTTCCTGTTTAAAATTGCTATTAACAGCTGCATCAATACTGCACTTTCATGCTGGGGATGGAGCGGCGTGTTTCCGCGCCAGCTGCTACAGTTCAGCAGGCTGTTTTTCTTGGGTATCTTGACTTGTCTTTTGGTGTGGTCATTAAGATTTTCTACCTTGCCTCACATGGTTTTCAAAAAGTCAATAAGAACCATTGTAGCTGTTCTGAGGTGGCAGTGTGAATGTAATCAATGTCCTTTTTCTCACCAGTGTTCACAGCTTTAGATGGACTTAAAAGTTAAGAAAACACAGGAACTAGTGCACCTTCAGCCTGAAAAGACTCCCTGTTTGCGGTGAATCGAACCTTAAACAGGCTGAAAACCTGTTAACAAGGAGAGAAGTGCCACACATTGGTAAGGGGGATTTATTACCCAGTCAGGGTGTTGATTAAATGACAGTAAAGACAAACTGAACTACCCTTCACTCCTCGGCTTTGCATGGTTTACAGCCTGACCTGACATAAATATCACTGTCAGCTTGCCGCTGAAGCTTCTTATAAAAGAGCGGGTTGATAACGATTACTGAACAGTAACACCGCAAAGTTTTTTTTAGCTGTGAATAACACAGCCATGATCATCTTTTTTTCATCTTTTGTTTGCATTTCCTCCATTATAGAGCAAGCTACAATACCACCATAGATTGAAAAAAAAACTTAAATGTGCATTAAAACCAATGGTGATGTCTTTAACATGGGCCAAAGCCTTGTAGACGTTGTAGTCAACTGTATTCTGTAATATAACGCCCATATGCTCCATCTCTTTCCCCCTTGTTCTCACTATCTGCTACTCTTGTTTTCCCACTGGGTAGAGGAGCTATAAATTAAAGTGGGGAATTACTGCTAACTGTTGGAATAAATTAAGGCGCCTTTGCGTCTGTAAACACCGTCTGACTGCGTAATTACACTCCCACTCCCACTGAGACGCCATGGGGAGGGAGGATAAGGAAAGAAATGCAGCATAGATGGAGAGCAGTGGCAATGGGTGAGAGGAAAGATGAACAAAGTGTCAAAAGGGCGGTCAAATATTAAATTCACTCCTTTGCTGAGTCCTGGAGACTGCCTTAAGGCACTCCTACAGATTAGGGGGGAAAGGTGACTTTGAACACCAGGATCTCAATCACCATATTGGTAATTGCATCTTAATAATATAAAGCAAAATACTGCAAACTACCTCAAAATAGCATTCCCCACTACTGCAAACTGCTGTTTCCTCTGAAGTAGTCTGGATCAAAGGAGGTAGGCTACATTTTCAGGATAATTGCCTGACATGTCCCTCTCCTTCCGCTCTGTGTGTGTTGCCGTTCTCAAACTCTATTCATCTCGGGACAACACACTTTGAGCTAGCAAGCTACACGCTGAAAATGGCAAGTTTTTAATAAAATTTGGATGGTGCAATGAGGCAGGCCTGCTTGGTTCTTTTGGGGAATGATTGTAAAGATTTACACAGAATGTATTTAGGCATTTACTATCTAACTGGGACGTTTTGGGATCACAAAACACAAAACCGAATATGTCACCACCATACAATACAGTACTTTACGGCTGTCAGTTTACAAAGTAACATTAGTCTCTCAGACAATTTGTGACAATATTTAACATATCATGAGTGAGGCAGAATACTGTATAGGTAGAAAGTATATACACATCTCTTACTCATCTATACAGACAGGTCCACGTCATGGAGCCAAAAAAAGGCCCCAAATTCTCAAGAAGAGTTTGTTCTTCATATTAACCTTATGCAGGCGCAGCCTTTCCATCTGTATGATATACACCATTTCCTTAAGCCATTGTTTAAAACAGGGTGGATGGGTAGACTTCCAAGACAGGAGAGTGAGCTTCTTAGCAACCAGCATTGCTAGGTGCAGAGCTGCTTGTAAATCACGTGACAACTCAAAAGTTCCCGTAGAGCAACCAAATATAGCATGCGCATGATCAGGCTTTAGAGAGCCAGCCGAAGATCTCTGTCCAGTAATTATATAGTGTAGGGCAGAACCAGAAAAGGTGTGCTAGTGATCCTTCAGCCGAAAGGATCAGATTTAGAAGACACTGATGGGAAGATGCGGTTCAGTTTTGTTTTTGAATAATGCAGTCCATGCATCTCAATACTGGAATAGCCTGTACCTCGAGTTAATAGAACAACAATGGATCCCTGGGTAGGCTCACCATTTTAATGACATTGACTCGTCCAATCATGGATAAGGGTAGCATCCTCCAGGACTCAATATTTGCTTTCAGTTTTTCTACTGACTCCGTGCAGTTAAAGAGATCTAAAGAGATGTTCTGGGTTCCGGGTCAACTTAAGTCCAAGATAAGTAAAACAATCCTTCACAACTCTGAAAGGTAAATTTTTTAGGAATGCATCTGTGAGTTGATCTATTAATTGCATGAATTTGCTTTCCCCCCAATTAATAACATACCCAGAAATGTCTCCAAAGGAATTTATGTAATTTAATAGGATGGGACAGAGACTGCTGGGTCAGATAAACAGACACAGAGGTCGTCTGCATATAAAGCCACACGAGTCTCTGCGGCACGAAGCTTGATACCTTTAATGTCTGGGTGTTTCCTGATGCCAACTGCCTGGGGCTGTAATGCAATGTTAAAAAGCAGAGGAGACAAAGGGTTCCCTTTGCAGGGAGAGAACAGGCTGGATTTATCCCCATTTCTTAGTACAAAAGATTGTGGGTTGGTGTATAATATTTTGACCCATTCTATAAATTTATCACCAAAGCCAAAAGAGCAATTTACGTTTAACCATGTATCCAGCTAATTTTAAATAGCTCACGTTACTGTATTGTGTGAACAGTTAACTTAATTTAATATTGTATGTGGCGTTTTCTTTTGCGGGGTGCAAATGTTCCACCAAAACAAGTTTCCTTCCCGAGACCATTTGCAGAGCCGCCGTCTCTGCTTCCAGAGCTTAGTGCCGCCCTATATGATTGTGATTGGTTTAAAGAAGTGCAAACAACCCAGAGCGTTTTTTCTCCTATCCCATGTGTTTGTGGTGTAGCCAGACCTTAATCCTGTGGAGATAGGTCTGGCAATGTGTATTCTATATCGATAACGTTTCACTTCCAGGATTGTTCAGGTGCTCCCCGAAATTCCGCCAGATGTCCCTCATTTCGGTCGGATGTCCCTCCCCTTCCGCTTTCTTTGTGTTGGCATTTTAAACTCCGGTGGATTTATGAGGACTATGGTTAACTGCTCCTCTATCTGACTATCTATGTCCAATCTGAGTTTTCTGTTGCACGACTAAAACAACTTTTGAATGATACGTTCCACCAAAACAAGTTCCTTCCCGAGGCTATTTTGCAGAGTCCCCTTTGCTCCGTGCGGAGCTCAGCACCGACCAAGACGATTTTAATTGGTTTAAAGAAATGCCAATAAACCAGAGAACGTTTTTCTCCCATCCCGGAATGTTCTGTGGACTAGACAGACCCTCCTCCGCAGCTCTGTAGAGGAAGGTCTGGCAATGTGAGACTACCTCTGGAATTACCTGCTGTCTCTGTCTCAGCACTGTTTAGGGATCCTTTACATATTTTAAGCGCTTGGGCCTTGTGCATTTTCTTCTGAAGAAAAACCTGTTGAACATCACAAAACACTGAAGCCCTCACTCAATCTGCAGTCTAATTACAATATGGCCATGTTAATGGCAAATCACATTTAGCAGCACAATAGTTCATTGGATGGACTGAAAGCCACTTTATCACAAAAGGATCTTAACAGCTGGCTATAAACAAGAGCCAGATACACACGGCCTTCAAGGACAGTACCATCATCAGCCTGAGCGTATGGCAAACCACAGTTAGCCTGTATTATGAGGACCAGGTAAATTGAATTAGCACATTTGAAAACACCCACATCAACCACTGACAAGCCATACACTCAAACAAGGTTGTAGCCAGTACAACCCAACTGAAGTAGTAGTTCTTTCAGTGCTTCAGCATGCAGCCCAGGCAGCTAAATAAATGAAGGACAGAGTCCATAAAGCTCAGCTCACCTTACTATATGATTGTACAGCAGCTGCAAAAAATCTACAGTCAGTCTGCAGAGCCACTAAAATGTCTTGACCTGCCAGCATGACCGTGATTGGACTTATCGACAGTGGTGGAAGAAGTATTCAGATCCTTTACTTAAGTAAAAGTACTATTACCACATTGCAGAAATACTCTGTTACAAATAAAAGTCCTGCAAGTATGTAAGTTTCATCAGGAAAACGTACCTAAAGTATAAAAGTACTCAATGCAGAAAAATCCTCCCATTTTTAGAAACGATCAAAACAGTTCTGTCAATCAACTAAGTGTTTAATCGGCTAATAATTTCAGCGGGACTTATAGATATATATTGTTGGGTAGTTTCATTTTGAATGTGTTTTGGTGTGCGACAATCATAATGTGTTAAGTAACTGGTAACTAAAGCTGTCAGGTTAATGTAGTGGAGTAAAAAGTACATTTCTTTCTGAAATGTAGTGGAGTAGGAGTAGAAAGTGGCATGAAAAGAAAAGACTCAAGTAAAGTACAAGTTTCTCAAATATGTACTTAAGTGCAGTTCTTGAGTAAATGTACTTGGTTACATTTCACCACTGCTTATCGATGACTTGCATGCACATAATGACAGATAGCTCCTCTGCTGTGACTGTGTTGTACAGTATATTTCTAGTATGTCTACATGTAAGGAGCGTTCACATTCAGCGTCACGCAGTTTGCCAGGGGCATGCACCTTTGATAAGCAACTGTGACAACTACAAACTAGTCTGCTTACTCACCAACCCATACATAAAAATCACCTGTCACAACATTTTTAGGGAATTGTGGCAGCTTTAATGAAAAGGTTGCAGTTCTGTGACTCCACAGTGCATATATCATTCAGATTCAGGAATATTTGGCTGCACATCCCCCGTGTATACCAGAGAGACGTCAAGCGTAGAGACAAGGCCTGTCATAAGGCTGAGAAATACCACTCCTCAAACGGGTTTAGTTTAGGTTAAAGACCTCCTTGCCTTTCTGTCTGGCTTCATCTCTCAGTGAGGAGAGCCACCCTTGTAGGTTATTTGCTCCAAACACCCAGTCTGTTCCCCTCTCTGTTCAGAGGGCTAAGGTTATCATTTGGCCACGCTACAGCACTCTCAGATGTTACAGTAATTGTTTCTCTGAGGAACACTGATCATTTTAATGCACACACAAAATTACATCAAATGCATCAAGAGCACAGGAGAAATCGTTGAGTGGCTGCATTTTTCATTTTTCAAGGTCCTACTGAATCATTAATGTTATACGCTGATGCTCTGCATTGTAATTATAAGAGTCACTGATCTTTGCCTTTATGTGTAAAATTCTGCTTTTCTACACAAATCACAAGCCTGGCTTCTCATTGAACATGATCGAGGGACATAAAACAATATCAAAACTGTAGACACAGCACATTTTGCGTGTGCTTATATAAGTAGGGGAAGAGGCTAAAACTGTGCCACACCTAATCACACTAGCTGATTCACGGAGTGCTCTCAAGCAGACAAGTTTTGGTTTTTGATGCACAACTGAAATGCAAGCAGCTGGTCTGAGCTTAGGGATTCACGACACTCTGTCCACACACGGCTCGGTTCCTTCTACGTGCGAGCCTTGGTCCACATCACTCCGGGGACTGGAGCAGATGTCCAACCAATTTGAGGACCATTTTGAAAATGCTCGCTGTCAAGGCTCGGACTAACAGTGCCATGATTGGACAGAATCATAACCTGCCCAACACGCTGCGTAGATCAGAGTGGAGCTCTAATTAAAAAATCTAAAAAACATCCATCAGTCTGACAAATGGGGAGTGAGACTAAGACCATCCAGGGCAAAATATGTGGGCAACTGTTGTTTTTCCAGAATGCAACTGCAACGTTTTTCTAGACAAAACCACTGGGCACATGGATGGATGGATGGATGTATAGATAGATAGATAGATAGATAGATAGATAGATAGATAGATAGATAGATGTTGAGTTAATTTACATTTGTAACATTCTCAATGATCTGTATAGCTTATTTTGCCCAAGTTCCCACTGCAGTTAAAACCCAGCTGAGTGAAAGGAAGGGAAAGAGAGACTTGTGAAATATGCACCGTGTCTCACTGTTATTCAAAGGACACATAGAGGAAAGGCTTTCACAAATGCGTTCCAGCCTCCTCCTCCCTCTCTTTTAATCCTCTCCATCCTTTATGCCTCATTCTTTCTCTCCTCTGCTCCTCTTCTCCAGCCTCAGCCGGAAGATTGTAGCTCGAGATTTTTTTTCTTTCAGAAAATAAAACACATTTCAGCACCTCGGGTGCAATTTATTCAGTGCAAATAGGGGATATAGCTAAGGGACCGCACACTTTCTTTTTGCAAAGGTGCACGGATGAGCAAGCACGGACCGGTCCGGTGAGTAATTGACATAATAAGGCGCACAAGTTCGCCAGCGACTCGGACACGTTTTATTTCTCAGTATTACCATACAGTATAGCCATGTAGTGCCGCAGCGGGGAGATAACCGGGCGGAGGGAGCAGTTACAGAGAGGAGACAGAGAGAGGGAGAGAGAGAAAAGGAGAGGAGGAGAGAAAGGAGCTGGCAGCACATGATCACACAGGCTATCCAGTCACTGATCAACTGGAGCATTCATAATTGCGCTTGCGACAACATATGGGAATACAACAAGGCGAGATTGTGGTCACACCTGCTTCTGGGGGACACCGGAGGACCCGTGCGGGAAAAAAGGGCGGCCAAATCTGAGGGACTTTGCATCAAACCCAGCCGAGAGAGAGCGTGGCATCCGAAGCACCATCCGGTAGGTGAGCCTTGATTGATGTGCAATGACTGCCAATATATGCTGTTCATCATCCGATCTGGCCAAAATAAAAAAAAATCATGCCATCAGTGTTTTATTGCGCCTTATAGCCCCAACTAGTATTTGACACACAATTGTCTTACGGTTTAAGAAACAACCAGGTCTGTCTGTGAAACAATACAATCGTCCTTCTTGGCAAATATGCCAACCCCTTGATTAAGGATAGCCTACGTTTCTTTTTTCTCACTGAATTGCCGGCAGTCACATATATAAGCTTCTGGTTTTGAAGGCCCAGTCTGGATATAAATCCAAAGAAAGGAAAATAGACAACATAAAAGCTACAGGGATTGGGCAGTGATGGGCATGCAAGAGAAAAAACAAACGGCATATTGAAGCCACAGTTCACAATTGTGATATTTCACACACCTTTGCACTTGTAATGTATATTTAATGGAGTAAATGTCTGCATTTTAGAGCAATCAAAACAATGCTTTCATCACTCATACACTTAAATAATATATAGCCTACTATTTTGGTTTAGGGTTAAATGATGACTGTAAAGTTGGTATGATGTGTATTGAATAACCTGAAGGTATACATGCGTGATCGTGCGCGCACACACACACACACACACACACACACACACACACACACACACACACACACACACACACACACACACACACTGCTGGGTTCCCATTAACTTATCTGACTTGTGGATAGAATGACTGCATATATTACTCCTGCAGCAGTGCCTCCCACCATGCATGCCCATTAAATTGTCATTAAGTTGGTAAAACAGTTGGATGTAATAACGCTGCGAGCTAAAATCAAAACGATGTGCTGTAAATCTAAACGTGTAAAATAATAATAATTATTATTATTATTATTACATTATGTCATCAGTACAAAAATCAAGCCGTTTTTTTCATGTAAATGTTCTGTCAATATCAACAATGGCTCTTTCAAATACATTATTAAAAGATTTTGGGAGATGATGTCGACCAAACGCAGCCATGTTTTCTATGCAGCTCATTAAATAATCCTGTGTGCTGAATATCAGGATGAATGTAGATTTGGCAAAAACCCACAGAGGGTTCACTTCACAGAGGCGGAAGCAAACAGGGTGATGAGGACTCGTGTAAATAAGAAACTGCAGAGGCTTGAGACATGCCCGCCACAATAACTTGATCTAACCTGTGCGCATGGCACTCGGGCGATAGACAAACAGATGGCATCGCCAAAGGGATTCATCTTGCGAAAGTTGGAAGAGGTATTCTTGGATGGACTACCCTCTGACTCGCTGGCACCAAGGCCTGCGTCTGGCAGTAATGATGGCAGTCACGGTGAATGGCCTCGCTGATTACATCGCTCACTTTTATGACTTGCACACGCCTTTTAAAAAAATAAAATAAAAATCCCCCTAAAAATCCACCTGTAGTTGCAGTGTAACTGTGAGCTGCAGAGTGTTGCTGAATTGATTTGCATGGCTTCATCATACATTAATAAATATGCAAGAAATTGAGGTTTGCAATTAGATGACCAGCTCAGGCGCAATGGAGCTTCTTCTAGTGCTATTAGATGACTGGGTCATTGACATGGTTATTGAATAGTGTGGCTTTGTAATTCATTCATTTGTAATTTAATTTATTTGTTGATTTGAAGTTAACTGTAGCTACTGCAAGACCACATCAGAGCATGGGGACAGTACAATACTTTTTTATTATCTGTCAGAGACTGTACAGCAGTCCTGTTGGATTTTTCATTATGTGGCTGTAAATCCAGTTCTTTCACAGTGTAGCCATGGATGCTAGTTATAAACGTTTATATGGCTGCAGTACTGAGCTGCCTTGTTGATTACTTCATTGAATTAAAGAAAAAACATTTAAAATCAGTATACTGTGTCAGTTGATGAATGTCTTTGGTAAGTAGCTATGTAATAAGCAGGATAATGTATTGGGAGCCATTCATTATTGCAATTCGTCTTGGGTCTTACTTTGGATAATGACCACCTCACTGTAAGTGTGCCTTACTTGGCAACCTGTAGCGGATCAGAGACCCGTGCTGTTGCTGCCAGTCTCAAATTATTAGTGCTCGTTTCAACTGGCTGTGAATGCGAGCTAACATTACTTACATTACTTATTCACGTTATTGACGTTTGACTGATGGCTAGATCATTGTGTACTGATCTCTGTCAGATTAGTTTCAACACGTCACACAACATCAACATGGCTTTTTCGTGTAGAAATAGATCAAAACAGGCGAGAAAATGCTGCACCAAAGATTTCACAGAAACAAGAATACATTACGCCCTTTATACAATCATTCTCAGTGTTTCCACAAAACAAGCTCACAGAATCCGACAGACATGATGGCAGTTTCAGCCCAGCCAAGCTAGCTGCCCTCAGCGCCAGTACTTTTTGCTCACACTGGGAATATTAGAACTTCCTGTCTTTAAAACGTTACAGCATAGCCATTATATTTATGACAGCACGGTCATTATAGGAATGACAGCTTTCCTGCTACCCATTGTTGCCATTACAGCTGAAAAAATTATGGTTTGCAGTGTCTGTGGTGGGCAGTAAGTAGAAACCTGTCAGAACAGACTGGAGGTGGACTGAGCAGCAGGATTAACACAGCTCATGAAAATAACTTCAGTTTGATTTTGACGGAATGCACCTATACTCACTATTCACTCACATTGCTAATTGCAAGGTAAGTCATTCCGAGAATCCCACTGTGCTATTTTCAATGCCAATGTGGTAAAACAATGCTGATTAAGGAGATTCATAAGTACTAATTAGTACTGCTCAGTAACAAAAGGGGAAATTTATGAGCTTATAGGTATAACAAGGACCGTTATTATCATTAAGTAGTGTACACCTACGTTCATCTGGTTGAACAGATAAAGTTGTAAATTTTCAGCAACCTTTTAGCCTCTTTGAGAATTCTAATTTCTGCAATATGTCTGTGGGCTTACACCTGTTTCTAAGGAATTTGTCATATTTTAACAGCATTTTGCATCCAACTGTTTTTGTTGTTTTTAATGAAAGCCGTTGTTAAGCCACTTGCCATTTGCAGCAGAAACAGAAACACAGTCCCTCTCTTCTCCACGGTGAAAGCATTAGAGGGGAGGAAGGGAAGAGAGGGCTTTCTGGAACCATTGGGGCCTTTGGTGTTGGTACCCTTGCCACAGGCCTGCACTTAGCTGGACAGCCTCTCTTTGGCCGTGACCACAAATTAATTAGTTGTACATTTGCAGGGTAAACAGCACGTTGAACCACTGCTGACAAAACTGAGGTTCATTGGATCAGTGTTGGCTGGGAGACAAGAAAGGGGCAGCTTGTGACAGGATGTGTCTCTATACCACCAGCTAATCAAGCATCTCCATAGCCCAGTCTTAGCTCACTCTCCACTCACAACATCCGTCTTTCTCTTTTTCATGTTGCAATTTTTTTCATTCAGATGATAAATACATATTAACTTAATTTACATGTAAATGAAGGTATTACATCATCTCCTTTGTGCGACTTTTTGAGCATCCATTAGCGTATTTCATTGGAGAAGAGTTGGCAATGCTGTCTTTCGTGGATTTATCCAGACATTTATTGTAAACTTCCTGCCATTCTGTGCAGCAGACGCCTGAGTTTTATGAGAGCTATTTATTTGGCAGAACGGGAGTGGCGATATCAGCACATGCACTCCAAACCGAAATCCTTCCAAGGCAAATAAACTACAAATGGACATGAAAACATTTCCAATTGTTCCCTAATTGCTGTTGATTGTTGTAATGCTGATTGCAAATTAGAATGAAATATGATACATAATTAATCAATATTAACCACCACAAAGGTCTAAATATGTTCAACAGTATGTGGTCTTTACTGCATTTGTGTGCGAGGTAATTCATAGGATAGCAGGTTTGGTAAACTCAAACACAATCCTGTGTTAAAGCCATCCATTCTCTACACTGGCTTTATTTCTGCAGCTTAGTGTGTCATTTAACAGCCACCTAAGACAAAAAGTCTTTTCAGGTGCTGCGATGCATGAAATTTGACATTTCGTTTCCAATAATCAAAATGTAATGAAGTCAAGCACTGAAAGCATGCAAATAGACCTTAGGTATATCACATATTACACAATGCATGGTGTAACCTGTTTTGACATGAAAAGAGACACATATAGTCACATATCTTACAACTGAGAGAAAACATAGTCCACCTTTATTTGAGTGGACTGATATGGATGTTTATAAACAGGGAATCAGTTCATTAAGATGTCACCGGGAAGAGCAGTAAATACCAAAGCTGGTCAAGAAGTTAAAACCCTTCAAAAACAATGACATGGCTCCAAATTCATCCAGCCAGACAATGGGGGAGAGATCTCTGTTTCATACCTCTCAATATGGACAACATCCTTGACTCAGTATCACATGTTTATGCCCGTTTTGTACGTTTTCTTTTTTCCTCCAGTTTGACCTGGTCAGGGTGTTTGAAGCCTGATGGATCAGTTGTTTCTTCAGCTTCTTGTAGATATTGGTGGTGCATTGGAGCGGCACGGCTCACATTATGCTTCCGTGGAGATGTTGCAGCCTTTAGCTCGACAAAACGTGGGATTGCGGGGTCCTAGATCGGTGATTCCCAACCAGGGGTTCTCATACACCAGGGGTTATGTTTGCTAGGGGGGTAGTGGAAAGATTGCAGAGTGGTTAAAAAAAAAAGAAAAACATGTACAAATCAAGTGTAACACCTGATACCAAGTGTTACAATTGAGAGTGCATCAAACTATTTAACAACAGAGAAGAAAAGTTGTTGAAATAATAAGGGATAAATGTTGAAATAGTTTGCTAAAAGTAATCAAACGGTTGAATAGGTGACTGAAATATATAGATAAATGGTTGAAATAGCTCAAATGAATGAAACAGTTAAAATAATTGTAATAATTCCCACTTTTATATAATGAATAGTATTCAGTGACAATCACTTTAAACACATTTGAAACGAGGGGTGGTGAAGGTCCATCTAGTTGGGAACCACAGGAGGTTAACCACCAGTGCTGTGCCTGCTGTCTAACTGCTCTAACAGCCAGGCCTACAGTACATAGACACTCCTATAGATCCGACTCATCAGACCACAGGCTTTGGTAAATATTGCAAACAAGGTTGTGAGGTTCAAGCTCACATTCTAATATTGAATCTAAGCCAGTGCAGGTGCAAAGATGAGAGATGATGACAATTTCATGATATAACTACAAAGAGCAGACAGGAACTGCTCTCCCTCCCCTGCTATGCTTCAGTCTCGCTGTGTGCGCCGTGCATATCTTTCCCTGATTACATCAGCTGTGGTGCTGATATAACCATTTACTGTGGTTTGAGGCTAAAGAAACACAGCTTCCTGCATTCATTTTGTCTTTTTCGAGTATTCAGAATGTCTGCCTTTTTTTTTTGTTTTTCTTTTTTACAGAAGAGAAAAACTCTTGATGCCTCAGTCTTTTCCAAACACGACGGTTTAACGAGGAACTGAGGAGCTATACTTTGGCTGTGCATGCAGAGTGACCAGTTCATCTGTAGATGAAAGCCATTCGCAGATGAAAGCTGTGCGGTCATCATTGCATTGACATAGTCCAATATGTGGCTTTACTTTTAAAAGTGGTATCCTTGTATCTGTGAATTGAATGTGGAATAACAATAGCTGTTGGAACAGACATCAATAGCTTGAAGCTGCTTGTGAGAGTGTACTGAGCTGGAATAAAATCACAATTCTTCTGACTCAAAAGAGCCTGTGTTGCTCTACCACAGGCAATGTTATTTCCTCCTTCTGCCATGTTGACAGACTGAAAAAGCAAGCTGCATCATCACTCAATTTTCATTTTGGCTTTCATTTAAGGAACAGGCTCTACAGTATAGGTACATTGATGCAGAAGACGCGATAAATCAAACCTTCTGCCTGCTTGTTGGTGCATGCTTTTCCCATTGGAAATATGTTCTTCTAGCAACTTAATTTGCTCTGCGCTACACATTCACACCGACATCTTTTAAACAATATGTAGCTCGAAACCGCTTCAATACAACATGGAGCACAACTACTGTATGTAAAAATACGGTTTATCTGAGTATAATAGCAATATCTCTGACAATACAGTCCCATGCGCCCTTGATAAAAATGTTTCTGCTTGTACACATACATGCTGGGTGGATTTGTGAAATATTGCTCATGTTGTGTTAATCTAATAACTCTTATTGTGTAACACAGGGGAGAATGCCGGAGTTTGAGGCCTAAAGTAAGGTGAACAGTGAACATGCTGATAATTATTATTTGCATGAATTTTAATTAAAAAAACACATTTAGAAATCTAAAATGCAAAACACCAGCAGCGAATGGTGGTTTTCCTTTTCTATGTTAAGGCTGTAAATGAGACATGAAAGAAGCTTTCTGGGGCCGAATGGTATTGACATTTGTAGACACTAATGCGTTTAAATCCAGCAAAAGGAAGAATGTGTCTTCCAGAGATTTAGTGATCTGTTAAGCCCTCTTGTACTGTAAATCAGTGTCTTATGAAATGCCCAAGCATTCATTCTCAGTGTCGTTTGTTAGTAACGGCGCTGTATCTGACGTGTTGACAAAAATACACGCAAATTCAGTAAACTGTCAGAATCACTGAGTAGAGTGCCGCTCAATTGCAAACCTTTGTATGGCCCAAATGTATTAAATATTGATGTTTCCCATGAGGTGGAATATGAGTGAGTTGTATAGTATCTGCATGTGTGATGCCTGGTTGTGTAACATGAAAGGCTTCAAGAAATCTATTAATCTGTAAATCTGCTGCAGCAGAGCAAAGAATATCAAGTAACTTAATGTCAAATCCAATGTACAGTATGTGCTGATATAGAGTATTTCAAACCCACACATGCTGCTGACACCTTTCTTAGAGTTAACTAAGCTGAAATGTTCCCTGTGCCGTGCTGTGACTGCAGTTTGATTGATGGTCCAAAAGTCAGAGAGAGAAGCCATGACATCAGATTTTGTACACTGTGTTGTTTAGTGCAGCAGGCTCCATAAAGGGGTTCACAATAGTCCTCATTCATCATACAAGAGTAGAAAACAAGCATTTTTTAAATGGACTGTTCGTTTTTCTGCTGTTTACTAGTAATTGTAGTTGGATCATAATGGGGCAGCCCACCTCCAACACATTTACATGCACATATTCTGGTTTTTGCCCTTATTCCGGAAAAAGACAGCATTCCGACTAAGCTGTTTACATCGCTAATGAAAATGAATATACCATTAATATTCCCGTTTACGTGCAGCCGTGAAGTTTTCCACCGGTGGCAGACTTGTTTGACAGTGCCAACATAGCCTCCCTCTTTCGTTCCTTCAACCACCTTCTTGAAAAGGTTGGCGTTGCGATGTTTGCGCATATGCATAAACGTGTTGATACCCAAGTCTTTCATATTGTTTTAAACGTAGGTGTGTGTCTTCTTCTGACCAGAAATGTGGGCTTTTCTTTTGGGCATACATCTCTACCACAGCTGGTAGGCCGGTTGGTTTGTGTACAACCATAGCAACACACAGAGCTGACCATAAGCCTTAAACAGGCGAGAGGCCGTAAACTGACTATAAAGTGTCACAGACTGCGGTAAAACCCTGATTGAGACGCATATTCCAAATGCGCTGTACACATGTCCAAAGAATGATCCTAAAACCCAAATAATTCCGGCATATGCCACGTCTTAATCTTATTAGGCCTTATTCGGAATATCCAAACGGAATGTGCTGTTAAACAACCTGTTTCAAATTCGGAATATTGTCATATTCTGAATAATAGTAGAATATTATTGTGCATGTAACTATACTCATGTGAATGACTCCACTTGTAATTCACTGGAGTGCATACAGTATGTGGCATCAAGACGAGACCCTTCACATCACATTATACACATTAAAAGCATGCATAAAATACCACATTGTTGTATACGGTTAATGTCGTGGTGAACCCAAGGGTGCACTCATTTGGACTAATGCATTCAGAATCACTTTTGTTGTGGTAATTGTGCCACATACATGAACACACACATTTCCTCACTCTCTCTTTCTCTCCCTTCAGCATTTCTCTCTCCTCTTTCTCTCAGACGTCGACCTCTCTTCTTTCTTTCAGGCTGCCATGTTATTTTTTTATTTTCATCAGATAGACAAATGAGAAACAAGAGAGAAAGAAAGCCTCGGGGCTCGTGTCCTCACATCATCACCACTCCCTTTATCTCCCCTCCCTCCCTCGCGTTCTCTATCCTCCATCTTTCTGTCTTCCTGAGTGACAGCTGGCAGCCAGTAGGGTACAGTGGGCATGCCAACTCTGGTGCAGATATTTGCCAACTGACTTGAGAAAATACACATTTGAACGTGACTGGCTATTGCGTGCTGTAGCCGTGGATCTGTCCTATTGCTGCTCTTTTCTGGATAGCTCAAACACATGCAGCACACATTACATTCTCTGCTGCCCAGAGAACTGTGTGGCCATTAAAACATGCAACAGTACATTCACAAAAGGCCTGTAAATGAATCCAGGGGGACAGACTCGAGGCAGAGACAACGCAGGCAGCTGCCATAAAATCCACCATTTAAAGCAGCAGGGCGGGGAGAAGAATTGATTAGAAAAAAAACAATTACATGTGGGCTGATTTTAAATTAAGATTGATTTTTTTTTAAATATAAGGATGAAGATAGATTGACAACCTTAAATCCATTCCTTATTTGTTAACATATGATGCAGATGTTTGTGTTTATTGCTTCTGGAAGGCTACTACGTTTGGTTTCTTTTTTGTTGTGACTGGAGCAATAATTAAGCTCCGCTTTGTTGCTCATGTGGCTTCTTTCCTCTCTTTTTCTTTCTCCAAAAAAAATAAATAAAAGGAAGGCGCTTTGCATTTAAATTCAAGAGCTTTATAGCACACAGCAAAAGGAAGACATCTCCTGTAATGACTCTGCAATATGCAAACAGCACCTTTATTATACAAACAGTGTGACATCCCACTCCCCCCTGTGCAGTAACAGTCACAGATATATACACACATATATATATATATATATATATATACACATATACATATATATATATATATGTGTATATATATATATATATATATATATATACATATATATATGTATGTATATATATATATATATATATATGTATATGTGTATATATATGTGTATATATATATATGTATATATGTGTATATATATATATGTATATATGTATATATATATGTATATATATGTGTCTCACACTTCAGACGGTACAGTTGATACTGAGCTGAGTCTTAAATATGTGACGTTGTGACTGATAAGTGGGGTTGAAAACAGGAGAATCAGGCATAGAAAAGGAACAGCAGTTATTATTTCATAATTTCCAAAATGTTCTTATTTTAAATAATTTCCCCAATGGCAGACGTTCTTTTTTTCTTTCTTTTCCTCATTTCTTCACTTTAAATGGGAAGTGACATGTGATTTGGGTCAGGTTCTCTGGTTGATGCAGACTGAACAGGAGCTCTGGAAATCCAAGATCTGATTAGTGTTTTGTGGGGCCTGGATTGCAGAATTTTACAGCAATTTACAGAGGTCAGTGGTTGCAAAGAGGAAATTACAAGACACAAGATTACATAAAGCATATTAAAAGAAAACAAAATGTGTGTCTATACTCACACTCAATATCGCTGTGTAATCTGGGATTATTATAGTGCAGAAGGAGGGCATGTCCAGCACTTCATGCAACGCAGAAATGCACAAAATAAAAGAAGAAATAGACAAAACACAAGGCTCAGACTTGAACCTTAAGGGATAAAGCAAGACAGGCGGTAATGAAAAATCAGGGATTTTTTGTTTTGCTTTGATGGTGGAGACAGGCAGAGAGAGAGAGAATCTGAGTCAGAGACAGAAACACCAGTAACAACAATCTCCTGGAAACATGAGACAGTTCACAGACATTTCTATCACATCTGATATATGTGCTCTTAGCACCAGTTAAAGGTGTTAACATCCAGCATCCTCACACTGAGTGCTACCATTTCTACAATAACAGCTGAGACATTTGTTTAATTGCCAAAACAACCAGGGCAGCCACCACAAAGCCTTTACACTACAGACGGCATTATGTTTTCTCTGCATTTCGTTATAAAGCAATTTATAACAATTTATATATTTTTTTACAACTTCCTGGTATTTTATAGATCAAACAATGAATCTTTTCAACTAGAAACCTATCAGAGTAATAAGAAATGGAAATAATTGATAGTTGCAGCCCTAATCTTTAGCCTAATTTATTAAAGTGACAGACAACCGTTTGTCTTTAGTATTTCCATGCAATGCATTGGGAGCATTCCCAGTGTCAGACGTCACATTTGCATCATACATTTCCCTCATCCATTCTTATTTCTTATATTTTTAGCCCCCCCAGCTAACATCCACCATTTCCAACACTCTTTTTGACAGAGAAAGCAACAGGAATGAGGGATGTTATAAACTAAAACCAGAGTGATGCATTTTTTCAGCCTGCTGGTAGATCACGTCTGCCTGCTGAAGCTGCTCCGCCCTTTAGTCATTTAAGTCACACTATAGGTTTCAGTGGTCATTGGAATTCCTTTTTACGAGCCCACTGATCAATCCATCCCGTAATTCAATCCCCGGTCAATCATGTTTAAATGAATAATTCACAAACCATGACAGAAAGCTCAGTGAAATGGCTGACGAGCAGGGCACTGGCCTTATACTGCAAGGAGACCTGGATGGAGTCTAAAATAAAAGTGGATAAGCTCACAATGTATAAAATGAAAAGGGAACATTTGTGTATCACTGTGCTGTGTTCAGATGATCTGTGAGCAACATAATCAACATGTTCCCAGAAATCTGCCAAAGTGGACAAAACTGATTTAAATATTGTTGTGATTTTGCCACTATCAAAATTAAGGCAACATTTCAAAGCTTTGTTGGCATATGCACAGAGAAGAGGTTGCCATCCATAGAACAGAAATATTTAAGGCCCTGAAAACCTATTTTCTCATTCAGCTTTTTATTATTAGGGGTCCAACATGAACATATTTTTGTAAAAGTGAGGATAGTTGTTGGTTATTTCATATTTGAGATTTTTGTTTTTTTGCTCTGTGCTCTTCTCCCTGGTTTGAGGTGAACTCTGTGACAAAAGAGTGATGTCACATACGTCCATGCACCAATCAGGAGGAGTATCTGGTTCAAATGTTGGTGAGTTGTCCCAATGAGTCAGATTAGTTTGTGTGTGTTTTTTTTTTTTTTATCTTAAAGATGTTTTTTTTAATTATTTGATTGTTTCTCATTTAGTCATGAATGTGGAATGTTGTAGAGAACAAGCAAAACTGGAGAGTAACAGGAAAGGAGAAAATTACTTAGATGAGCATTAATGCAAATGTGTGCCGTAACTCAGGTGTGAAACAGTATTATGACTGTGTACAGTACATTTAGATGTGTAATAGTACAGTACTTTGGGTGGATACATTCGAGACAAGCAGTGGAACAAATGTGATAATTGGGGTCGCTGTAGTAAAGTCTCAAAGTCAAACTTCATAATGACCATGCTGCTTGACTAATGAACATGCTATATACATTTATAATTGGCATGTATTATATACATTGCAACATGGCGAACAACTTTGCCTGTAGGATCCATTCGCTTCACATATAAAACTTTCATTTTTATTATTAAAAGTGAAAATTTCTGCTCACAGCTTTGTTTTTCTCGTGAAATTTTCACTTTGTTGTTACAGATTGATGCTTCCCAAAGACCGCTCGTGAGCAGTCAGCTATATATATATATATATATAGCAGCACAAACATTAACAACTAGCCTGTGCTAAACCTTTGTAGCTTCACAAGACCAGAACATAGAAGCAATCATAGCTTGTTGCACCACCCACATTAGGTCAGATTACAGCTACACATCAGCCGCTCGCAGTGTGGAAGCCCCGTCAGGGTGCAGTAACCAGCAGCCCACACAGACGGGGTCCAGATGGACAGGTTTACTGTTTCTGATTTCCTTCCCTCCTCCTGCCACCGAGCAGTCCTCTCTTTGCGCTTCAGGCTTTGTGCCTTGTGAAATGAAGTGTGATGATCAATTGCGCTGAAAATTTCTCAGAAGGTATAAAATGGAGTTCTGTGGCGCCGGTCTGCCTCCTGAATTTTTTAACTTTCCACTGTTCAGAAAGACAAACTGCTACCCTTTATGGAACAGCCTTAAGCAGTTTGATTATTAATACTGTCTGTGTTTAATATTACAGTAGAGAGTTGTATAATATGTAAACAAATTACAGTACATTTTTATAATTTATGAGCTCTTTAGAAAATTACATTACACCCTTTTTATACAAGTATCTGGTTTCTTTATATTTCTTAACTAATAAAAGAGGAGCGCTTGACCCCTCTGGGAGTCCTTCATCTGTATTTTTTCAGTGTTATAGTTTTCAGTGTCAGAGTCACAATCTGTCATATTGCCATGGATCTCTTCCAGCACACGCACTCTCTGAGAATAAAGCAAATTAAAAATAAAAAAAAGCCAGGAAAACATAAAATTTCTTGACTTTGAGGTTATTGGCTTTGTGACTGGAGAGAAGGTTTATGGTGGGGAGCTTTTCAAAGGCTAAAAGGAGACAAAGGAAGCTAATCTCACTTAGAACGGTAAAATCTGCTATATAGCTAATGAAGTATTATACTGTGTTCAATGAGGTAGAGGCACTGCAGAGAGCCTACGCAGTGTGTGCGTGTGTGTGTGTGCGCTTTGTTGTATGGGTGGGGGTTTGTTTGTCAGGGGGCTGTGGTGATAATGCTGCCATCAAGAAGTGAAGTCTTTCAAGGGAGAATGAGCATGTACGTCAGGAGGAGAGGGAGAGAGAGCTGGTGATTTTAGTTCAATAGAAAGGACATAGTGAAGGAAGTGTAAAACCAAAATAAGAAACAGAAGGGTAGTGAGAAAAAGCAATATATTATGACCATGCCAGTGTGTTTGCTAATTTCAGACCTTAAACTACAAGTGATGTAGAGTGAAATTTAACTACTTTTTTAACTGAGTTTTTCATTAATATCCATATAGGATAACAAAACTAACATACTGATATTTAGGTGTATGTTTGGTCACGATCTTATTGTACAGTGTTAACATGCTAAGATTTGCTAATTATTACAGTTTATACTAAGGGGGACATTAAGATCCATGCAGCTGCCCTGGAAGACGATGTTGGGGGATTTAAACACCAAACACAGATCTAAACCAAATTGCATGGCAAGCCATCTACTAGTTATTGAGATATAATTTATATCTGTTAAGGAAAAACTCAGGAGCAGCACAACTTAATTCACATACGTGAAGAAGGTTTTTGGAAAGTCCCAACTCTCTGAAGTTTCTCTTCCTGAAGGACTATTTAAACTTCAGTGTAAACAAAGATATTGCAGGCGCTGTAAACACAGATGCTTAACCCAAATTCTTCAGCACAGACAGAATGTGTTCAGTGTTTACTTCCTCTATGGCCTTGGCAGGATGAGGGAGCACTGTGTAATCATAGTTGTTATGTCACCCGTCATCTAAGGAGACACACAGTTGAAGGACTACTGTGCTTGGAAAGGTTATGAGGTTATGTTGAACACTGACCTGAATAGGGCTGGGTAGGCATTGACTGAAATGCCTCGTCATATAATACCCAATTTTGAATACCTAAGGGGTAAATCTCATCAGCGTCAGTGAGCCAGTAGGCATGCAGCGTGCTTCTACCAATATCAAATAATGCTTTTGATTGGCTTGATTGACATTACACGTTGTAGAGACACGCAGGAAAAACTCTAGGTTACACAGAGATGGGGCTCACGTAGTAGATTTGTGCCGTAATGTTGAAATTTCTTTTTGTTTTATAAAATTGGTATCATTTAGGAACAGGTATCAAAGCCACGGTATTGGTATCGGAAAAAAATTGAACGATACCCAGCCCTAGAACTGAATGAGACCTGGATATCACTGTCTCAACTTACATAGCATGAGTTTGTAAGCGGAAAATTCCAACTACAATATCAGTCTGGACCAAAGTGGTGGACAGACGGACAGACATTGCCTTTCATAGAGCCATTCATAGAGTCTTGACACCAGCATGGCTAAAAATCAATTAGTGGACTCTTGAGACCTGCTCGAGAAATTAAGCACAGTGAACTTCAAGTCTGTATTACTTTCTTATGGGTTCCCGTTCTTCTGTATTTGGGTCCTATCCCTTACCTACCTTATTCACAGCATCGTGACATGAATGCAAACTTGAAATGGCTATATTCAATATTTTTATATTAACAATGGCTCACATGATTGTATGCAAAAACCCACAGAGATTTACAGCCGAGTCTGCAGTTCTCCTCAGTTCTATGGAGCTTTGTAGCGTCTTTCAGCTCACTGCTTTGCTCTTTTCAGCCTTGCAGCTTTACTGTTTGGTTCCGTCTCACCACTCTCACAGCATTGTTTTCAGCCGCATCAGGCAGCTGTTTTTAGTGACAAAGCTCTAAAAACCCACTGTACTGTACACTACCTGCCAGAACCAAACCACAGACAGACACAGTCATAGACTAGCTGGTGAACAAAGTGGAGAATTTAGCAATATTTTGACTATTTCCCTCAGGAATTGGTGGAGACAAAAAAGGGAGTGAATATTGGACTTCATCAGGTGGATAGAAACACGACTCCAGATGAAAGTTAATGTTGCTCCATAACTGCTGGATGTGTCAGTGAGCAACTTAGAATGTGAAATGTTGTCAGTGTTGTGTTCACAGCTTCAGGAGCCATGTCATTTGATTTTCATACCATACAGAAATTGATCCAAACTTATTTTTTAGACTAATGGCTTCCATTTTAATCTGAAGTAGTTCACATTTTCAACCATACTTTTGTATACGATTGTTGATGTGAAATGTATTAGCTGTAAGTCCAACAAAGGAGTACGTAGGAGTCTGCAGTAAAACATCCATACAGATAACACTATTACAGCACAGTATATTTTCACATTACTGTAACTGTAAAAACAAGAACATGGTAGTGCTATGCTGAAGCGATTAATCTAGTGAAAAAAGTTAATGTTATTTAGTTCTGTAAAATGCTGTCAATGTGATGATCGGACACATGTCAAGGTAGAGTTGCTCAGAGTCAAGGGCATGCAGTTTGAAAGATGACGACTATATTTTTCTCAGCAGGAGAGCAAATGTCATCAGTCCTGGAAATATGGCTGAGCAGCAGCGCTGTGGTCAAAGGTCATTAGAGACAGTGTTATCACAGACTAATAGAGAAAATAACAGTTTTATTTTTAATATGTCAATGACATGATGCATGTTTATTTTGAATTTAATTTCGATTTTGCCTGCATAGGCACATAGCACTGTGTTTTTTAGGCTCTTGATCATCTGAGTCTCCAGAGTGATCTGAGGATACTCTCAAGGCTTTTTCTATCAAGAATGCCTCAAGAAAATGCTTGAAACTGTTCTTTACCTTGGGTTCTTGTTTTCTGCTGCTCTCCATTTGTCAAGTCCTGCTCTATCATTTTATGCTTAGCTCTCTTTTCCTATTACCTCATGTGCAAGACAGTATGGCAGCCCGTGGGATATGTCAACAGACTCATTAAATTATTAGACCTTGTTTTTTATGAACTCTGTAGCATACACAACTAGCTGCAACCTCTTAATATTCATGCAGCATGACCGAGGACCACGTGTATCAAAATAATGCAGTCGCATACAGAATAAGACAACCAAGTACCTATTTTGACATGTAGCTTTTTTAGTATTTAGTGCCGTTACGGGTCAGGATATACTTTAGATGCACACAATGCACAACAAGTCTGTTGTTCTGTTCTGCAGTCAGTCTGATTGACGTGGCCGGTTGGATCAGCTTGGGCTATTTCTGTCTCTTTTGGTCCGAGCTCGCTGCAGGCAGGCGAGGTTGGAACACGGTCTGCTCGGCTGAGTGGTCGAGTGAGGGCGACCCATCACGTATACAGGGAAGACTTTTTTAGAGGAAACATTTTGGAAGGTGAAGGCACTCACTGAACTGCACCTCCTGTGAGCTGCAGGCCTTTGAATGACAAGGGAACAAGCGTAGTGGTCAAAGCAGCGAAAACATAAAGAATGTAGGTGGTAGCTCACCTGGTTGAGCGTGCGCCCCATGTACGAATGCTCAGTACCTACTGCAGTGGCCCGGGGTTCGATTGTCATTCCCCTCTCTCTCTGATTTCCTGTCTTCAGCTGTCATGTCAAATAAAGGCCTAAAATGGCCAATAAATAATCTTTAAAAAAAAAATTAAACAGTGGTCAGTGATATAGCACGGTGTGTTGCTCTCTCTCTCATGGGGCTGTACATGTGTCATTAAACAGGCCATCCAGACATGAGTCATTTGTGAGATTAGTCTTTGTTTTCTGCATGCTCTCTGTCCCTCTCTATTCTTATCCTGTCTAATTTCCTCTCCGTCTCACACGTCCACCCCCACCCCCAGCATGTCGACCTTGTCCCTTATTCCAGCTTGTTCGATTGTGAGATGGTCAACTGTTTGTGTGTGTGTGTGTGTATGTGTGTATGTGGTTGAGGTGTATGTGTGTATGTGGTTGAGGGGACAAAGAGGAAACCTAGAGGTGGGAGAGAGAGCCATGGAGAGAGAGCAGTGAGGTGTCCAGCACTTAAATTGCCTGTTTATTTCCAGTCATTGCATCAATTACACTGGTACAGCTTGCAAACGAGCGTGCCGAGTGTTTGTGTGTATGTGTGAGATGGGGGTGGAATAGGGAAACAATTAAAAATGATACATATGGACATTTTTGTGCTGTACTGTGCAATTTCTGGCGAGTCCCAAAAAACACACGGGGCTGTTACCAGCGAGAGAAGCAAAGAGAACTCAAACTGTATTTTGATTGTGATACGTTGGACAATCAGTGAAGTCATGCATAGAGAGCGCACGTCTGAGTGTGTGTGTGTGGAGTAGGCAGCATGAGTTTGTCCGTTAGGTGTGTGTTATAAGGGCTCGGCCAGTGGCTGCCCTGAGATCAGGAGCGTGATCGCCGGCTCTCTGGGGAAGAGGGGCGTGTCTGTGACAGGCTGCAGTGATTAGTGGAGCTCAGCGGGCAGAATTTATCAGACTCAGCCGAGGCCATGAACCATTTCGGTCTGCAACTCTGCAATTTGTCTACCACTTGGCGTCACATAACAGCCTCGATGCGGCTTGCTTGTGCACGTTTGCAACATGCACGATTGTCTTGCCTTGTGCATTTCCGAGTGTCCTCCTGTCCTAACGCGAGGTGTATTGAAATTCATAAATGGTGAGATGCAACTCACATGTTTGGATGACAAGGCCTTTTACAGGAGGGAAATGTACAGTATCGCTGTCAATACAATTTGATTTATACTTACTTCAGTTATTCTATGACTTTGCTTTAAATGCATGTCGAGAGAAAAAAAGACAATATTGTTGATTAGTTTATTTGTAGGACTGCAACTAAGGATTGTTTTCAAAAAAACTATTTTTCAATTATTAGTTGCTCTGACGATCGATCGACTAATTGTTGCAGCTCTAGTCAGTTGACAGAAGATTCATCTGAAACAATTGTGATAGCCAATTAATCATTGAAAGTCATTTACAAAGTAAAAAAGCCAAAGTTTAATTGGCACCATCTTCTCAAAAAGGACTAAACATGCTTGGGTTTTGGACTGGTTAGTCGGATCAGTATCGTTCATTTGAAGTTGTGTTTCTGGCCACCTATAAGTCCAATAATCGCTATCTTTTCGCTCCTTTTTTGGTCTCCTCAGAGAAATATCTGTCTCTTGAGCTGCTTAATGCTCCACTACTGTTTGTTCACCAGGTAGCTGCTAGTCTATAACGATGAGGGTTCACTTCCGGGATTGTTCAGGTGCCGCCAGAAATACCGTCGGATGTCCCTCACCTTCCGCTTTCTTTGTGTTGGAATTCTGAACTCGATTTATGAGGACTATGGTTAACTGCTGCTCAGATCCCTGCAGGGTAAATCCAGACAGCTAGCTGACTATTCAACCTGAGTTTTCTGTTCTGTGCAACTAAAACAACTTTTGAACGTACACGTTCCACCAAAACAAGTTCCTTCTCGAGGCTATTTTGCAGAGGCGCTGTCATTGTGTCCGGGGCTTAGCGCCACCCATGACGATTGTAATTGGTTTAAAGAAATGCCCCAAAACCAGAGCACGTTTTTCTCCCATCTCGGAATGCTGTGTGGACTAGCCAGACCCTCCTCCGCAGCGCTGTGGAGGAATGCGATGCGAGACTAGGTAGCTGCTAACTGTGTCTGTCTGCTGTTTGGTTCTGAGCAGGTAGTGAACAGTGGGTTTATCAGAATTTTTTGGATGTAAACAGCTGCCTGCTGCGGCCAAAAACCACACTTTGAGAGCGGTGAGTGTGAACCAAAACAGTAAAGTTGTGGGACGAACAGCTTAACAATGCTGCTGAAACTCTCTATAAAGCTCTGTAAAGCCAAGGGAGCAAATTCACAACAAGCAACCCATTTCACATTGTCACTTTGTCTTCACATTGATTGTAATTCTGAATATAAAAATACAGGCCATAGCCGCTTTAATACATCGCCATGGGTTCTTGGACCTGTAATGGGCATTTATTCACATTTCTTTCACATTTTAACAACGAAACGATTAATGTATTAATCAAAACAACTGAGAGAGGAATTGCTATTGAAAATGATTATAACTTTCACCACTGTTATGAAGCCATTAGATTTCCTGCGAAAGAAATGTCAAAGTAAATCCATGTATTAGAGGAAACTACTTTTAATCAGCCGCTGAACAGCCAATCATGCTGGCCTGGCTCATTACTGTCAAAAGCAGAGAGCATGAAAAAACATGGATGACAGATTTAGTGGCCGGGCTCTATCCCTCTGGGATGCATACACCGTTTTTATGGTAAGGGAAACAATTCATCACAGAGTAATTCATCAGTGGATAACTTTTAATTAATGTTCAAATGTGGACCTTTTTAAAACAGCAACCTCAGTTCGCCCCCCCTCTCTGTAGTGTTTGTTTCCTTCTCCCGACGTCCACACCTCTTCTTCGTCTTTTTCCTCCTTGTCCTTTACTTGCGGTTGGTCTATTTACTCATCTGCTTTCACTTCAACACTATCCCACTCTCTTTTCCTCTCCACTCTATATTCCCTCCATGTTTACATTAGTTTCACTGGCAGGTCCTTGCAGCGCGGTCCCTGCCAATATTTGTGTTGTGGTGAATGCTGCCCCCTATTTCCAACATTTTATCATCTTAATATCTCTCCCGAACACCTCATTTATTTTCCTATGTCCATTTGTTTTTCTCCTCTCCATTTTCTCCCCTCTGCTCTGCCCTGAGTTAGCAACATCAAGGCTGAGAATGAAAAGAAATGGACGACCAGAGAGCACAGAGGAAGAGGAAAGTATTGGAAAGGCTCAAAATGGAGCCAGCAGGATCAAATTGGACATAAGCACAGCGTAGATGTAGACATCCACATAAGTCCACATAATAGGGGAAAAAAAGAAGAGTCCGGCAGATTAATTCTGAATGAAATTTAAGACGAGAGGGAGAATGAGATGAGTATATTGAGCATTACATACTGCATTACAGTGTCTGTTAATTAACCGTGTAAAAGCTTTCTTATTAGGACTGATGCACTGCTCAGTTAACGAGGGAAGAGAGAATGCTCTTTCAGTTGTCATTGAGATGAGCCTCAGAGGAAAAAGTGAAACCACAAAGCACTGAATAGGAATGAGCGAGTACAACTTTCGGCACAATGATAAAGAAAGGTCCGCGCTAACTGTCCATGTGAAATCATCTCACTTAGTGGGCTTTGTCTCAATTATCTGTCATCTTTGTCATCCCAGTCTATGCTGCCCTCCGCCACCTCCCTGTCACTGAATAGACATTATGTGCAGCTGCGTTGAAAGTCTGATCACATCGCAGGGTATCTGTGTGTGAGGATAATGTGTGTGTGTGTGTGTGTGTGTGTGTGTGTGTGTGTACACACACATTCTTTTATTATAATCTTTTATTGACATCCAAAAGGAAACCGTAACTAAAGGATTCACTATAGCAACAGAGATATGTAACAAAGCCTGATCCTCAACATGGACACCTGATATTTTGTAGGCAAAAATGATCACTATACGATTAGTCATCATCAGATGTTTCCACAGCATGACGTACAGATTATGACTTTCATTAATAGTTCATGTTTTGGGAGATATGACGGTTTGCATTCTGTCTGAAAATAATATGAGCAGATTGTTATAAATTTCATGTTGTGTGTTAAAGAGCAACTTGCAGGTTGAATCTATACTATATACATTTCATAGAAATAATCATTTGAAAAGTAATGTATGTTGTACTTACAAGATCTAAGGGCAGAAATCAAGTCACGTAAAGGACGTATGGTGTGTGGTAGTTACAACATGGTGAATTACTGTGTTTGTGCAGGTGGCACAGTTCCAGCCTGTCTGTACAACGAGTCTGGACATGTTTTTTCAAGCTGCAAGAAATCACTCCAAAGCCTACTCCTTCCTTCCAAAATGTCCTTTTTACATTTCTGTTCATGTGACAGCCTGTAGTGCGATTTGCAAAAATCCACCACTCCCTGTTCAGATGCACCAATCATGGCAAGGGGGCTGTCTAACGTTTTGGGCTTTAGCAGAAAGGAGGGAAGGACTGAGAAGTCGTTGATGTTAAAATGTTTTGGCTAAGTCCTGGATCTTCACAATCCTACCTACAGCACCTTTAACGCAAAGACAAGAGAGTCTCACAAGACTGGAAACAGGGCAAACAGCTCAGTTTGAAGTTAAAAATACACTTGGCAACACCGATAAAACTGTCTTCTTTACACGTTTATGGATGAAGCAAACAAGATACAGTGTGTTATGAACTTTAGAGGTTTGTTTCCCCCTGCTTTCAGCCTTTGTTAAGCTAAGCTAACTGGCCCCTGGGTGTAACTTCATATTTACCGTACAGACAGGCAAATAAACATATTTCCCAAAATGGCACTATGCTGTTTCCCCACTATAATTATCCAGTCATTTTGACTTAAAGAACAAAATGGAGGATAAACTGGCAGGAAATACTGCAAACTTGCACAGATGCCTTTTAATTGGATTTTTAGAAATTTGCTGTTTTCTAGCTTTTGATTCCTCATTTGGGAAATATTAATCCAAAGCTTCAACGTTTGAGAAGGATAATGTAGTGGCAATATGTTTACACTACATTAAAGACTGTGAGGACTGGCGCTTAACAATTTGAAGTATCTCAAATCAGACCTGCATACACTATATCACCACTTTTTGTTACAGTAATAGGAAACAAGCCCAAGTACATTTTGAGGTTTAGTTTTAACTGTCTTCTTGCAGTTATTTTCAGGTTGCTGAGCCAGATCAGAGCTGCAGCAGTCCAGATGGGAGACAAAGAGTGTTTGCACAAGCAACTGCGCCTGAGTCAGCAGATTTTTCACAACAGCAACTCTGCAATAGCAGCTGTAGCAGTTGGCTGTCTAAGATCAAACTAAACGTCAGTCTGGGAAGGAGCGACTGTGCCGGTGTCACTGTGATTGACGGCTCTTGTTAAGGGCGGGATTTCTAAGAGGGGAACAGCGGCTCAGTCTTGTCAAGGGCAATCAAGAGGTGTTTGGCAGAAATCCAATTGGAGATTTCAGCTGGAAAATTGGAGATATGCAACCCAACCTGTTTGTCAGAGCTGTGAATCAAAAGGTCAGATGAGTGTCATGGCAATGATAGAAGGAATTATGGGATTTGGTGACAGTGCCAAGGAGTTTAGTGTAGTGAAAGAAGACAGTTTGGCCCTGTTGGACCTCCTCGGAGAGGAAGACGCGGCCCCTTTTCATGATACCTACTGCACAATCTCTGCTTCGGCTGTCTCTCCCAACATTATGCCCCTGAGTTCACTTAGTAACAACAAACTAGAGTTGCTTCTCTGATGGCCATAGTGAGTTACGGCAATTATTCATATAATAAAAATGTTGCTTTTCTTAGATGTGTTTGTTTCTAGCTGTCATAGCAGGGCTGCACGATTATGGAAAAAAATCACAATCACGATTATTTAGGTCAATATTCAACTCACCATTATTTAACACAATTACTCATTGTCTTTTGGAAAGATGTTGCATTTATTGAACTGAAAAAAACAGTGAAAAGGTGAAACAAATTAACAGTGAAAACACCTTGAACAGGGAAATTTCCCTTAATGCTTTTACCGTTTGACTTTTTTTCCCCATTCAGAACACAATACATAATAAGAGTTTACTTGCAAAACGTAATGTGCAAAAATAATTGTTTTTCTCGATTACTCTGTTTTTGTGATCGTTAGGAGACAAAATCGTAATCGCAATTAAAATTTTGATTAATTGCACAGCCCCATGTCACAGGTGTATAAAGTTGCTCTTTTCTCGGATCTAAGTTTAACATAAGTACCATGCTAACCAGGCCCTCGTGTTGCCCCTGTGTGTCACTTTGATTGCACTCAGTATGCTGCACTGACACCCAGGGACGTCACTAGGATTGAAAGACAGGGGGGGGGCTTAGCCCCCAGGGTATTTGTAACTTGCGTTTGCAAAATCTTTGCACTCACATCTTTCGTTACTGTATTAGAGCTACACTTATGTCAACCACCAGTCAATAAACCAATATGTTGACAAGTCAAAAGTGACAGACATATCCTCTTCTTCCATTTCTACCCTGTTCCTTCTGTCTTATCCTTTAAGATAAAACAAAACCCTGATGCTAATTTCATGACTTTGAAATGCATATTGGTCACATGAAACAACATCCAAAATGTCCAAAAACAGACTAATAAGTTGGTAAGTTAAACAAATATGACAAATAGCAGTACAAGAAAAAGAAAAAAAATAGGCATCACTGCATACTTTATCATGTAAGATATTAATACAGATCCTATTTAAAGTGGCTACTGTCTAAATACGATAACCTGATGGCGGAAGGAATAAAAGATTTGGAGTAATGATTACTGTATATACTGTATGTAGGATTGCTTTCATTTTATTTTCACATGTGTATCTGTGGGCATGTGCTCATCTTTAGCCTAGCCTACATTTAGGCAACATCTACATATTTATTTAATTTATCACAGCCAATGAATGCAGAAAGTTAAATTGGTTAGAATATAGCTAGCATATATAATAAATATAATGAAATAATTTAGTTACGGCTATGCATAGTGCCTAGGCCTGCCAACAAATGCATATTGTTACAAAACGATCCTTAGACCTTGACAACAACATTCTATGGGGATTGATATTGTTTTAGAATATGCTTACTATAGAGATATTATTGGCAATGAATAAAGAGTTGTGATTAGCTTGCTAAGTTAATAATTTCTTGTATTTCCCTCGTTCACTCCAGCTAGATTATAGTTTTCCATAGCAAACCAAAATATCCCCTTTCCTTTACCTCAAGAAAACGTAGCTAAAGGTAAGCAGGTCATTAAAACAACTTACAATTTCACTCTGTATCACTACGTGTAATCAGTCTTCCTACGTGTAATCACTCTTTGTACTTCTGTCTAACTTCTGACTTTTCGGCAATTTTTTTCTGCGTCTAAATATCAATGAGGATAAATCAAATTGTTATTGTTGTTCTTATTATTTAGGGGGGCTTAGGAACATTTTGGGGTAGCTTCAGCCCGCCTAAAATAGGCCTAATGACGTCCCTGCTGACACCTGGCATGGAAGATCTTTTAATCACAACCCAACCGTATAACGGGTGGTATACTGGAATTAAATCAAGGTGCACTGTCTGCCCAGCACATAGATATTTGGCAGCTTCTGCCATTGTTTTAGTTCCAGTTTAGTGGCAAGATTACATTTCTAACTCCCAAGTACTGATTGTCATCTACATCTTTTCCCCTTTTAGAGGTTTTGGAGTGGGAGATTTGAACAGAGGGAGAGACATAATGAGAAGATACTGTTTGACATGCAAGGGACAGGTGTAGGTACAACAACAGGAAGTTAGTTATTGTAGTTTGAGCGCTGATTTGGCCCAATCACCAACACAATCAACAGTTGAAGCCACAGCAGTGGTTTTCACACACAGCCCAGGGAGGCTATTAAGAAGCTTCACAACTCTTAGCACCCGGTTGTCGCAATTAGTGTAAAAAAAAATGGCACTTGTTCTCTGAGTCATAACTCATATAAATCCGAACGCAGACACACGTTACACACATTTCAAGATTCAGTGTGGCTTACACTTTTCAGAGGATATGATTGTCTCCAATGTCCATTGCAAATAATTGTCCATATATCTGCTTAGAAATCAAAGTAGAAATTACGCTCCTTATAACTTCAGAACTAGCCGAAATTGCCGAAGTTTTCTTCAGCATCAAAGTAATCCAGTAATAGCTGTCGGTACGTTCATTGGAACATTGCAAAAAAGGAACTGGTAATAGCCAGTTTTTTTTTTAATACTTTTACTGGTGCAGGGCGCAGTGGGGGGCCCCACAGTGTCAGGCTTTGAAAACCCCTGATCTACGTGAATAACTTCTGCAGATACTTTGTTGAAACGCTCCAACAAGTGTCCTTGTAAGTTTGTTTGTTGGAAAATAATTTTACAGAGCTCATTGGAGGCAGCATGTTCAATCCTGCTTAGTAGCTTTAGATGTCTGATCAGATAAGGTTTGGTTTCATGACAAGAGCAGTTAAGCTGAACCGACTCGAAGGAAGACGGCGTGCTGTCTCGTGTCACAACACAGTCGATGTGAAGGAAAGACAGTGAGATCAGGGTGGAGGGGGCTGCTGGCAGAGTTTCAAGGCCTCGTCTGGAAAAACAAGAGAGATGGTTGGTGGTGGTTTATAGTTGGGAGCTCCGATGTCATTAGCCATTTTCTTTTCCAAGTATGTGACAAAATCTGCAAAGGGGAAGTGTGAGAGAGACAAAACTTTGGTTGCCTTGGTGGAAGTCTTCTACGTCAACATATTTAAGCTGAAATTCATATCATTCTTTTAACAGTTTTTTGATCTTAGTTTATTCAGCAACCTTATGACTATCATGGCGATGCAATCATCAGCTTACCGTAAAAGAGCACAACATTACATTTGATGTAAAATCAAGGGGAAAGTAGTGGGTTTTTAAAGTTTGCTGACTTGATACTTTTATAATTTGCATTTAAACCACTTACACAGCAAGTTCAGTCAGATTTCTTCCTTTTTAGAAGTTATTTTGATTAAACAGAGTCACAGTCATTACAAATGCACATCTGATTTATTTGGAATAAATGTAATGACAGTTTGGTAAATGAAGAATAAATCATTTAATCCTCTAACCAAGACTAGATTAAGAAAAGTAATAAAGATGGAAACTGGAGGACTGTATACAGAATGACCTACAGTAACAACACGTGGCAGTCATGCAGAAGGATCTGTAATGCCATTACAGTTTCATCAGAAAATGTAACATCTTGACATTTTGATTGGCATTGATGGTCAGTTGTGTTTCCTTACGATTTTTCTGTCACTCTGTTTCTCCACAGAGAACTGATCTAAAGCCCGTGGTGACAGCTGATCGACACCGAAGCTGAACATAAAAACACAGAAGTAAGAGTTCTTCCTGAAAAAAGTGAGAAGGCGCACCAGAGTTTAAGGACTACATGTCGACAAAATTCGGAGAAGATACAGTTTGGAGACTCTGAAGGAATCGTGTTGGGAAGAATAGTGCAAATGGTGCTGCAGCACCTCCTTCCCTCGCAGCCCCACTTCAAAAAGTAAGCACGTTTTCACTTATTCATTTCAATGCATTTGAAATAGTTATTACTTTATAGTTTATAGCTTTTACTATGTAATCAAACCATAAAGTATTTTCTTCTGAATTTAAATCAGTATTAGAATGTATCACTGACCTGTATTGTACATCTCCTTACTCTATTTTAACTATATAGCCCCACATATTAACATTACATTATAGTCACCGTGCTAACCATCTGTTTCTCTGAAAATAATCACCCTTTTGGGTTTGTCAAAGGTCTCCAGGTACTTAACAACAAATAACAGTGTTCTTTAGATAATTTCATAGAGCTTCCAAAGACCCCTCTGTCCACTGCATGATAAAACTATTCCCCGAGTTCTGTCTCTTTTCCCCAATCCAAACAAGATGGTAGCTAGAAATTAAATATCTACTTGCTACAATTTGGACCATAATTCAAAATTTCTTTCTAATATTTTACATTTTCATACACAATTAAATAATAATATTTGGCTTGTTTTTTTTGTTTTTTTTACAAAAGTAACAAGGATGTAGGGCAACAAGTAAAAAAAACAAATTAAATTAAAAAAAAAACGTTTATACAGCAAACAGGATATGTTTTCAGTCTTTTTTTATTCTGGTACCTTCAGACAATGCCAAGTGTTGTCTAACAACCTTCTGGGGTTTTCAAAGATAGGCGAGTAATTATTTTTCAGAGAAATGGAAGTTTGTGACTCAAACGAATGAACTCGGGCTATATCAACCCCATCTACTGTGAATCTAACGCATCGGGCCTTTGTATAAGGATCAACATTTCTAAAGCATTAGCCTGCAACTGAATCGCTTCAAAATGCAACATGATTGCTGCTTGAAAGTAAGGAAACTGTCTCTGTACCAGCAGTTCTTTCATCATTTTAGCATTTTTATGAAAGAAATCCACTCTGGTTCACGTAGAGAAGTTGAAAGTAATGACACCTTAAAGCTATGGCAAACAGAAACAAAGCCAGAGGAGCATCTCGACTGTACAGTACACCTCCTTTTCAAATGGCGGCAGTAATTATAAGAGATAAATGAAGCCATTAAACAAACAAACACTTATCAACAGTTAAACAGTGGGCAATAAAGCTTGATTATCCCCTCATTTTCTACTTTTGGGCAGGAGGCCAAACACAGTATCAGTAAAGGTTGCTCTAAAAGCCAGCACCCATTAATGAAATATACTAACTCCATGACTGCCTCAATTTGTTTTTCACTTCCAAAGCCAGCACATATTGGTTCACAGCGGCAGGATTTTACTTTTCTTTTTTCCTCCTGCGTTACTGGTTTCAAATATAAGCCATGATTCTAATTGAAAGGTGAGATTACATTGAATAATAACAATTTTCATAGACGCACCTTCTAAATCAACAAAAATATAATATGTTCAGTTTGGGCCAGTCTGACCAGATTTCAGCGGTGAAAGTGAGATCATTTCAAGTCATAAGAGAGTGAAGAGTTCTGAACGACTGTGCGAGGCGTCTCGGGATTCAAAGCAACTTTTTGCTTAAGATCCGAACCCTCCCACAGCTGATGTTTCAAGTAGGAGAAACCCACACACACCGAGAAGTCATAGCCAAGGATTTTTTCTGAGCCCCGGAGGCGGCCTGTATCTATTTATCTACTGTGATTTCTCACATGGTAAAAGAAAAGTGTATACAGCTCCAAACAAACAAGCAAAAGCCTGCATACATACACTAGTGCTTTTATAGCTTTAGTGACCTTTTTGATATTAATGGACGTACGTCACATTCAAGCCATTGCCAAATAAGTTGATAAAAAGCTAATTAATTATAATAATAATAATAATAATAATAATAATGAATATATATATAAAATGAATCAGCTCCACACAACTCTCTCTATGTTTCTCAGTATGACTGTGTTCAGAAGATTGTGTTGTTCGGTGACTTTTGCACGCAGAAACTCGAGTGAACATAATTACCTCTTCTGAAGAGTCAGTCATGTTTTTTTTTTAATCTGCCGTGTCCTCCTTGGTTACTAGCAACTGTGTTTGTGTGCGTGTGTGTGTGTGTGTGTGTGTGTGTGGGGGGGTTGTCATTACTTAATTCCTCATGGGGAAGACAGATACTACGCATTATAGGTACAATTCCAACTCACAAACGTTTCCTCACATTTATTCAATTACAATTAATGGCTCTGTTAAGAATTTTGCAAAGTTGCACTGCTGCAGACGGACAAGATTTTATGAGACAAAAGTGGATTTTAACAGGATGGTATTTGCCAACATTTGTCGTTTCAGTCAGTTCAAGGAAAAGCAAGTATTTGTTTACCTTTAGATTTTTGTTGGGACGATAAAAAAATGGGATTAAGCAGATGTTGCATAAAGAGAGTTATATAGAGGGAAAAAGAGAGAGAGAAGCTGCGACAGATTGAATGCTATGGAATAGAATAAGCCAAAAAAAGAACAAAATTGCAAATGGACAGATGAAAACGACAGTCGACAAAGCATTGATATTTTTAAATGTAACACAAACAGGTGTCAGGCCAGACAAAAGAGAAAGGAAGATGTGATCGTAAAGCGAGGTGTGATGATGAAGCAAAAGAAAACTGGGTCCCAGTCGGCCGCCACATCGTTCCCAAAAGCCACACATAAGTGGCAAAACTGTTGCAGGGAGAGTGAGGAGAAAAATCTGTTTCTTCTATTACAAAAGCAGGCACGTAGATTGTTCAATCAATGCAGACTGAAATTGAGCCCTCAGATGTCCAGGTTGTGTGTACGAAGAAGTGCACAAACATGTTTGGATTATGGGAAGTACAGTGTGGGATTTGATGTGTAATGTCAGAGGGTGTATATTAGAATATGAAGACCCAAGTAGCTGACAGCGATGTGAGTAGATTGGGAGCAGCAGGCTGAGCTCATGGCACCAACATGTGATACACTCTGCTTGTACTTTTTTTATTTTGGTGGATTTGGGATGTATCCATGCACAGTCACAGTATAAAAAAAAACAATATTTATTTATTTGTTGTTTATTTGAATAGGGACAGACACAAAAAACATAGATTATTACATAAAGAACAATCCGATGCCTGTATCACAGTCTATATATAATATTAGGTTGGCAGAATATTTTCAGTACACTGTACAGCAAAGAGAAACCTGAGAAGCAAAGCAAAAGTTATACTCAAAAGGCAGTGGAAATAGCTTTGCTACATGTTCTGAAAAGCAGCAGAATTCTGAGCCTTTAAAAAAAAAAAAATCTTTCTTAATGTTATTGTCACTCCCAATAATCACAAACTTGCAGGAGAAAACATAAGCAGCCAATCACAGTCCTTGCGGTCTCCACATGGTATCTCTGTAGCTTCCAGCCCTGATGTGTAGTTCCCTTTCTTTGAAGAGGAGTAACTTTGGAGCCTACACAGATAGCTGCTGTAGCTACACCATTACCCCTTTAACGCACTATAGCCCAACCCATACTGGATTTTTGAGGTCTATACTGGGATCAATATTTGTGACTTTAAAAAAATAGAAAAAATTAAATAGCATAAACACATACATCAAATATAAACAATGCAAACAATAAACATCAATCTTGACACGGATCACGTAGCTTTAAGAAATTGTTTAAGAATTTTGATTAGAAGATACATACAAATTGGGCAATTTTTTAAGTGTAAAAATCAACTTGTCACTGCTTTCCAAACAACTATGACAAACTATGTAATGAAAACTTTACTTTGAAAATCTGGATATGAAAGGCTTAATTAAATTTTCACTTTTCCTGGAACAAAAAGCCATTATGATGTTGACACAAACACACATTTCTATATTGGTCATTGTGAGTACAACGACAACTCTGCAACAGCTGCCTGCCAGAAACTGAAGTCAGGACATTAATGCAAACCAAATACCACTGTCTGCTTATTCAAATAGAAAAAGTGCAAAGTATGTTAGCTTCCCTTTTAATGTGGACTTGTCGACTTATATTCAGATTCAATACAACAAAAATACAGACCTGACGTGAATCCCCCCCAAAAAATCAATTTGATTTGAAAACAAATGTTAACTTTATTTTTTAATAAATACATAAATAAATTAAAGGGCTACTGTAACATCTGATTACACGTTGAACAAGAACAGCCACAAAAAAATAAGTATATAAAATACATAAATAAATTACATTGAAAACAAATAAAAAGATGAAAGATGCAGTTGTGCAATGTTTAAAAGTAGCCTCACAGCTGCTGCTAATGTTGATGATGTGTGAAAGTCCGCTGTGTTACTACGACAGGGCGGGTAAGCAGCAGTGAAGTGAGCAGTGGTCAGGTGGCTTACAGGCGTTGGACCTCCAGTATACCTGACAGCCCTGTAAAGGTGTCCGATACAGAGAGCTTTTTCATTAATGTTGTCTTCTTCCTGTTGTTTTTTTTCTGATGTGGATTAATTTTCACCCTGAAAGCACAGCCTTGTCATGTGACTCAGCAGCCTGGGCCTCCCACAGCCCTGTATTTATATTGAAACTTGTCAGGGTTGAATTGAAATTTAACCAATTTAGCTAACCAACCTCCCTCTCTCCCTTTCTCACAAATAAAAAGACTATCCAATCTAGAGTCCTAGCTGAAGCGTGACGACCGCAGCCTGACTCCCTCACTTAAAGGCAGATGATACATTTCCCTTTATAAGGCCCATTAAAAATGATCAAGTATGTTTTCTCAAAACGGGGAAGACTCTTCTTGAGAATAAACTGTTTGCTCTATTTGATGCAGCAGCAGCATTACTGGAAAAACCAGCAACATTACGAACAGAGCAAATGATTTGAGAAGCCAGTGAGGCATTGATCAAAGACTGTATTATGACCACTGACACAGACTGACTCATCTAGGGTTTATTTGCCGGCTAGTCTGCCAAGCTCGTCCTATCTCACTGCCTCATCCACCAGTGTGGCACAACAGAAAATCTCCCTCTAAATATCAAGACCTTTATTTTTAAATTGCTTCATAGATGAAATCCAGAGCCGTGTAGGCCAGTTGTTTTTTTCCCCTAATTAGCGAAGAAAGGGAGGGAAAACTTGCCTGAGAATATTAAAGTAATTTGAAATCAGAAGGGCAATTTTTAAGTTTCAAAGTTGAAGGTTCAGGTTTATTGTCATTATGCAATACAGGATTGCACATGAAATGCAGACACACACACACACACACATAAAGAAAATGAATAGAACAAAACAATAAGAAAGTAGCACTAAAGCAAGAAATCGATTTTTTAAATATATTATTATATTCTATATATTTACATGCTGATGATTAGCAGGTATCGATCTTGGAACCCAACGGCTATCACTCTGACGACGATTTAACCTCTGGGGGCAGCGGCTAATATTTCGGGGGTTCCACTGTAGTCAGTGAGTATCAAGGCAAAGACTTCCTCTTTCGTTTGCCTGGTCCTGATTAGCAACTTGAGACGCAAGAATGGAGTTGGAGTTGATAGGCGATCGTCAGACGATAGTCGATGGTTTCGGAGATTGCATTTCAGCCAATGCATTCCCTCTCTTTTGCTCTTCACACAGACTATGTCCCTGCATGTAACCAATGCCCGCTCAAACGTGATTGATCAATCCTACTCGGACTACAAATGGAAACCGTAACGCTTCCGATACCAAAATCCAGATTCTGCATTCATATGCAGATATCTGTTTATTGAGATGAGGCAGGTATAATGTTTACCATGTTTGTCATAGGTCAGTGTGTGAGCATGCTACCATAGGCTAATTAGCACTAAACAAAAAGTACAGCAGAGGCTGATGAGAGTGTCGCTTTGCAGGTAATTTGGTCATAAATCAACATATTGGACAAATTCAAATTGGAACCCCCCCAAAAAAAATTGACACAATGCAGGAGCATATTGCTGCAAGGAGCTGCGGTCCTTTTGTTAATGCTGAAAGGATTTACCTGTAATCTGGCTGTCACTGAGAAACACTGAGCCAAAAGAATTCAGAGACAGCAGCAGCTGCAGTGGGAAGGACAGGGAATTAGACTGATGCCACGCCAAAACATATTATAGTGCTGTAAAGATAAAACATGTTATCGTGCTCTAGCTCCATATTTCAAGTCACTTCAGGGTCATGTGAGCTCCATACCCACCAGCAAACAAAAATCCCCAAGATGAAGGTACAAAGTACATCCCTGACTGTGAATTATGTGAAGCACTCTATTGCTGCTGTACTATCTCTAGTACTTTGCTATAGCATTGTTTTAAAGCAATACTGAGTAAAGTACACAATATTAACGGTTAATTTGTTGGGTCAATATTGATTTGTATTGTTATTCTTAAACGTGATTGATCAATCCTACTCAGACTACAAACGGAAACAATAACGCTTCCAATACCAAAATCCAAATTCTGCATTCATATGCAGATATCTGTTTATTGAGATGAGGCAGGTATAATGTTTACCATGTTTGTCATAGGTCAGTGTGTGAGCATGCTAACATATGCTAATTAGCACTAAACAAAAAACAGAGGCTGATGAGAATGTCGCTTTGCAGGTAATTTGGTCATAAATCAACATATTGGACAAATTCAAATTGTGACCTTGCAGATGTTGAGATATTTCTCAACTAAAGTGGTGGACTGACCAATAGACTGTTTGAAGAATTGTTTGTTGGATTACTCAACGTTATTATTTTTTTTCTTTAAATTGGACGATTATTAAGCAAAACATATTTTTGGAAGTTCATTTGAGAGGATTGGTTCTGTTATTTATTTATTTATACGTATGCTTATTATTTCATATTTATATGGCAATCAAGTACACACATACAGAGTCTCTTTGAGTCTCAAGTGCTTTGCATTATGATAATCTTACAGTCAAATGTGTGTGTTGAAAGATTTGGCCTGGTTTTAGTTAAATATCTTGACTCTAGATCTGATTGTTCATGTGCAATATGTAATTTATTAGGAATGGAATTTAATCATTGGTTTGTTTGTACATGTAATTGAATAATTTAGGCTCTTGGTGGAGTTTTCTTTACTTAATCCATCTCAACACAACAGAAAATACAGGTATTTTTCACTTGAGTGTTAATATAGACTATATGACTCAAAGAAGACAACTTATTTTCACAATATTCATGTTCACAAATCTTTTAACATACACTGGGTCTTTGTGTCAGCAGTTCAGATGAGAAACTGCTGAGTACAAATCCAATCACTCCTTCATGCCAGGAAATTGGTGCAGCCTTTAACATGTTATTCAGTCTGCCTCTATAGCATATTCACATGGCGTGTTTTCAAAGAACAGACGATAATAAGAGATACAAAAGGATTGTAGTGCTTGGCACATCAAATAATTCATGATTTTAAATTATTTTGAGCTACAAACGCAGGGATGAATGTGATATGTGAGGCGATGAATACAGATGGCTTTATTCAAAACACTTGAACTGTAATGTCTGTTTATTTTACATAAAAATGACAATGAAGATCATGATTTTGCATATGTGAAAGAAGCAAACTGTGGAAAGGAAAATATTTCAGTTTGCACATTTGCGCCTTGTTTGTTTCTTTTGGGGATTAAAGTCCATTCTTTTTTATCTCCATATTTTAATAGCATGAAGATTATAGTACATTATTACAAAGACATGGTCTCTTAGCTAGAGTATTTCAAGAAATATTGCATACACACACAAATAAAACCCCACAATCTCTACGATTAACCAAAATAAATAGGCCATGCTTTTCTGGCCTGCCTTATATTTTTTGCTATCTCAGATCCGAGTAATTTCTGTCATCACCATAACCATCATGTTTTGCATCATCCTTTCCACATGTCCAATCTTTAAATCTAAAATACGATCCATGGGCATGGCATGTAAGATAAGCTGTGGACCATTATTATCTTTTCCCTGCCATCAGTAAAGTGGATTTCCTGATACATCAGCTGCCCCTTCGGTCATTCAAAATCCAGTTTTCCAGATTTCCCAGTTCTATCCCTCTGTGGGGGTCTTAATGGGGAGATGGGATTCAAAGGTCTTGCTCAAAGCTGCTTTCTGTCACTCTCTCTCCATCCCTGTTTTTTTTTTATGTAAATCGATCCAGTCTTGGGTTCCAGTATTAGATTGGGGGTTGTCGTGTGTGCTGTACGCTGCCTGAGGCGGCTGTCTGTCTGGCTAACACATTACCCCACATCCCCGATTTACTCCCCTCTACAGATAACTGTAATGTAGACTGCGACTGACTCCCCATAAGGGTTAATGTTTGCAATTTGATCGTGCATGGGTAGACAAACACACAGCATGTCCGAAGCGGAAACACACACACACACACACACACACACACACACACACACACACACACACACACACACACACACACACACACACACACACACACACACAAAGACACACACAAACACAAACACAAACAAACAAACAAACACAAAGAACAGTCAGGTGCTTTTAATGCTTTAACATCATTTCCTAATAGAGGAAGAAAAATGAGCAACCATAGGGCAAAACATCCCAAAATGAATGTCTGCCATTCTTCTTAGCGCAATCCAAAGAATCACAGCTCAATATGCTCTATTAATCTCTTTGGCACTGTGCACCACTTCAATCCCACACCACATCTATGTTGTTTTTAAAGGGCTGACCCAAATACTCCAGTGCTCAATGGACTCACTGCTGAAGCTCCTGGGATTCAAAAGTCCTCCATTCTTTAGCACTCCCCACACACACACACACACACACACACACACACACACACACACACACACACACACACACACACACACACACACACACACACACACACAAACACCGAAACCTTGTGAAGATTCACAGAATACAGTGGATAGCCTTCTTAATCATAAAATCAACCATATCAAACTGCACCGAGTGTATAAACAATACCAGCTTTTAAAATTTCAGAAATGATGTTACTCCTCAGGCTTCACTTAAAGTGCACCAACACCACTTCACTGTGTCAAGAGGATTGAGTGAAAATAGCCACGAGCTCTGAGTTGGGAGATGTTTTCGCTGATGGGGACAGACATAAATCAAGAAACAAGAAATATAAAGTAAGGCTTGAACAAGGACAGTAAATGCAGTGACAAATGGTGACATTGTTAATAACAGCACTATTATGCATCTATTTTCTACTGAAGCTATTTTTCTCAAGTCCTAAGCCTGATATACAATGAAGACATATATTCATTTGTTCACACACTTTTTTGGGGGGGGCTTTTCCCTTTATTATAGAGTGACAGTGGATAGACAGGAAAGGGGGAGAGAGATGGGGGATGACATGCAGCAAAGGGCAGCAGGTCAGATTTGAACCCCCCCCCCCTTTAGAATAATGTGAGGGAGTGGGTTTCAGAAGCCATTTCCCTATCCAACACGCAGGCAAGCACTGCTGAAGAAGCATACTGGCAGATTAAAAGTGCCTCAATAGGTTTGACAGATAGACCCTGAAGTCCAAATTGAAATCTTTTATAATAGTAAATTAGATGGTCGGAGCTTACATCAACTCTCAATAAAGAGCAAGTGCAATCCTACATTTATGAGAACAATTTACAAAACATTTGAACTGACAAAGGATAGACAGTGATTACTATTCCATTTAAATGATCCCCGAACATTCACAGCTGAAGGGTTTGGTGTTGCTTATTTTTTTCAAACGGTGATTCATTACACTTGAAAATGAGTGCAGTGTCAACAAAGTTTGCTCTCCTCATTTTCAATATTTTGGTAATGAATAAGCACAGATTAATGTTTACAAATATATATTGAGCAAAGTCAACTCCCAGCAGAGTTGTCATTCATTTGGTTAATTATCATGCTGTCTGACGTCTTACACTCCTGGGAATCCTGTAATATGCATGAGAGCCAACTGGCTCTGGCAGATCACCTCGGATTTGTGAGGAAATCAATACTACAGCCTGACTATGTTTGCTGCTGTGTGAGCCTTAACAGTTTGACTAATGGCCCTGGTTATTGAAGACTGTGATGGGCTCAAGTTGTCACTCTGTTGCAATTTACCAGTTTCCAAATCTCTGTCAATAATGTACTTACTGTTATGACATCTCTCGCTTAATCAATAATGACAACAAATCGTGATGCCAATCAAGTTCTGAGTACAGCTCACGTAGACGCCCACAACACAATTGTGGTGACTAAAAATAGTTAATTAGCTGTCACATCATGCATTCTGCTGCAGAATAATCATTCCCATTACTATTTTATTGCACTTTATTACTTTGATACAACTACATTAGGAAGACATGATTTGTGTAGAAGTTTTATAGTGCCCAGTGCCATCTCGACTGCCTGATGAGAATTTAGATCTTGAAGACGATGGCTTTTGAGCTAAAACATGTTGTTCCGTCTTGATAATGAAAAGTATCTTCAGCTCTGTCTGGCTAATGCAGCCATCTGCTGGCAACTCCTAATGGAGTTATAGAACCTCTCAAGACCTCTTAAATAATTCAGAAGTGAAGACTTCATATTCATGCGCAGGGCTTAATTCTAAATGTACGATTGGATTTGTCAACTCCAGAGTTGCTTTTCCTAAGACTAAACATTCGCTCTGCTTTAAACATTGAGTACAGAGCACACTAAAGTTTTATAACTGACTGTAATCTTGGATTACTGTTGCTAATTCCACATAATGATGGTTGGCTATGCAGTTGTCTTTCTTTTTTTACTCCAAATTGATGGAAGAATGTTGTGAGAGGCTGAGAGAAAATCCTCACAGATCCTTGATAATATGACTATTAATTGTGTTCAGATATGATAATTTAGCCCCTGGGGATGTCATCTTCTTCTTCTTCAATTGTAGCATGTTCCTCGACTCTAATATTGTTTAGACATGAGGCAATGAAAGTAGGAAGCTGAACTGAAACTTTTCACTGAAATCACCTTATTTGTCTCATCACCTGTGACCATCATTTGTGCATCAGTTCTTACTGTAATTTCTCTTTCTCTCTCAGGGTGGAGGTCACAGGATTCCAGCTCACTGCAACGATTTGAGGATTAACAACAGACCTGGAAAAGAGAGACAGTGCTTATGTTCACCATAATGGCACCTGTAGGTGTGGCTAAGCTGCGGACTCGGCTCTTCCTGCTGTTCCTTATCTTGACACTTCGCGCCGGCATGCTTCAGTTTGCTACAGCCACGATACAAGGGTACATAGGAGACAGGGACATAATATGCCCATCTGTATGCCGGTGCGATGAGGACTTTATCTACTGTAATGATCGTGGTCTAAGCTCCATCCCGTCGCTGCCTCCTTCGGCGTCCGTCCTCTACCTTCAGAACAACCAGATAAACAACCCGGGTTTGCCCACCTCCTTGGAACGCCAGCTTTCAATCCGTGTGGTCTACCTCTATGATAATGAACTGGATGAATTTCCCATGCACCTGCCACCATCCGTCCGTGAACTGCATTTACAGGACAACAACATACGCACTATTCCTCGTAGTACACTGGCTCGGATGCCCTTGCTAGAGAAGCTCCACTTGGACGACAATTCTATTTCCACTGTCAGCATTGAGGACCAGGCCTTTGCTGACAACCCACGGTTGCGCCTACTTTTCCTTTCACGCAACCACCTGTCCAGTATCCCCTCCGGACTGCCTGCCTCTCTGGAAGAACTCCGTTTAGATGACAACCGAATCTCCACTATCCCAACCCACGCCTTCCGAGGCCTCGCCTCACTAAGATGTCTTGTCCTGGATGGGAACCTTTTGGCAAATCAGCGCATTGCCGATGACACATTCTCCCGCCTTTCCAACTTAACCGAGTTGTCCCTAGTCCGTAACTCCCTCCAGACCCCACCTGTCAACCTGCCCAGTGCCCATCTGCAGCGCCTGTCTCTACAGGAAAATGCCCTGACTCATATGCCACGTGGGTCCTTGGATGGCATGCGCAGGCTGCTGAGGCTGGACCTGTCAGGAAACAACCTGACCACCCTGCCTAGGGGACTGTTCAAAGACCTGGACAGCCTGGGTCAGCTGCTAGTGCGAGGCAATCCTTGGCACTGTGGCTGCAACCTGCGTTGGCTGTATGACTGGCTGCATGCCCGTGGTAACTCCATCACTGTCAGAGGTCTCACCTGCCATGGACCTGACAGGGTACGAGACATGGCTTTGATAGACCTGACCAGCGAGATGGAGGAGTGTGAGGTGGTAAGGACAGCAGGGACTAGAGACAGAGTGGGTGGGGGTGGAGTTGATAGCTCTACCACTCTCACCCCTCCACAGGGCTCTCTCTTCACCCTCCACTCAAAGCGACCTGGCCTGGGGCTTCCTGACTCTGGCTTAGACTACACTCTTAGCAGCAGCGGTGTAGGGAAGAGTCTGGCCCTTAATGTGAAGCCCCTCTCTCACAACAGCGTCCGTGTTACCTGGAGTGTGGCCCAGCCCAGCTCCTCCTTCAGGCTGAGCTGGCTCCGATTGGGTACTGGGAATGCCATGGGATCAATCACAGAGACTCTGGTCCGGGGCGATCGTCGAGAGTACCTGCTTACCTCCCTCCAACCACGCTCCAGCTACATAATCTGCATGGTGCCTCTCGCTGCCAGTTCAGAAAGCAAAGGAGCAATTTCTGGAGATGCTGACTCGGATGAAGCTCTGGTGTGTGCAAAAGCTGAAACGTCTGACCTCACCCCTTTGGAGGAGGAGGATGAAGAGTCGCAGCAGATGACAGTGCTGCCCCTGGCAGGGATTATTGGTGGGGCTACTGCCATTGTATCTTTGGCTCTTATTTTTGGCATCTTCTGTTGGTATGGACATAGGACTGGGCATTTGTGCTCCCGTGACCACTATACACGCAGCAGCTCCAGAAAAAACAAGACCTATGATGATTACATTGAGTCAGGCACCAAGAAGGACAATACCATCTTGGAGATTCGCAGTCCAGGGTTACAGATGATGCCTCTGGCAGCTTGCCAGCCAATGCAGCCAAAACCCCTACGAGAGGATTACATCATTCATACCATATTCCCCTCCAATGGCACTGGCCTGTACAAAGGTGACAGCCATGTTTCTAATGCAGGACATGGCACCAACCGTGGCTATAGAGAAGGAGGAATCCCAGATATAGACTACTGTTACACATGATGTACTGTACCAGATCCTGTTCACAGTGTTATTGGTAAACTGTATAGATGCACAATTTCCCTTCGCATGGACACTTCTGAAGCACCCCTCTGTGCCTTCTTCTTCTGGTCTCCCATTCCAAAATACCTGCTGTTCACTGCACTGAAAGTACTGTATGTGATTAACTGGAACTGAAACCATGTGGGAACAGTTCACTGCAGGAAGCAGCAGCCAGTGCCCCAGGTGTAAATGCACAGCTGACTGTTCTTTACCATCTTAGTAATGGCCTGTGTATGTTTTCTTTTCTGCTCTTTCCGTGTGACATGTAAGCAAAGAATGTATACACTATGGAAAGGTCAAAGTTAGCTTAGGTGAAAGTTGAGTTCCTCTTTTACACACAGGAGCCACAGCAGTCAATTCAAAATGGATTAAGAAATGATGAAATAACAGTTTTTGGTACTCTTTTCCTGCTCACCGGTCATACACAGTATGTAGTCTTATCAAGTCATTGTTCCAAATGCCTCAACTATATTGATGTGCCCTACCAGCTATCCAAGGAAAGGGCTTTGTAAAGCTGTGAATTGTTCTATTTCAAACGACCCAATAACCACTTGTCTTAAAGTAGGCTTGTTATTATCTTATTCAGTAGTTGGCACGGTGAAGATGTTATCATGGCTGGCCAGCCTTGGTTATACCTCTCAAGATCATTCACCTAAGATCTGTATTTTATTGTTGCATCTGATGAGATGCAGCACAAGCGTGTAGATAATTTACTTAGATACCGACTGGGCTGTGTTTGAAAAATGCTTTGCTATTTTCATCCGTTGTTTTGTTTAGTAATCAAATCCTGCACAGCTCTCTTTGTTTATTTATTTTGTTCCTTATGTGATGGTTTATGTCTCTGCTAAAATTGCAATTTTTGCCCTCATATTTGTCACTACTGATGAAACGCAGCTTTGATGAAGACAGTGGATTTGTTTCATCGAAACAGCAAAATACAAGAAGTGAAGAAAATATCCTGAAGGCTGTCTCCAGGTTCATGTTTTCTTAGAAGCAGCAGAGTGAATTCTTGAGTGAGACTGTTAATATTATGTAATTTGGAATTAGACCCCACCCGAAGACTAGCATGTCAGTCCACTGAGACGGTAGAGACAAACAACCTCAACCCCTCTTTTCCCATTTTGTGCCTGTGAACTTAACCTGTGACTTCAGTTGGTAACTATTGGTTACAAAATGTTTTCTCCACATTCTTAAAGCGACAACGGCGTTCACAGAGAATCCAGACTGGACAAATGACTAATGTGGAGCCACCTGTTTGAGGCAGACTCTTGTGAGTGAACCTTGATATGAGAGTGGGAACTGTGAGTGAAACTGAGGAGACTCAAACCGCAACACTGTTGACCTGCACTGTGGAGCAGTGGCCAAGCTGGGGGGTGGGGGGAAGATGGACTGTTGGGGGAGTTTGTAGATGGGGGGACTCCTCATTGAGATGTTTGTTTTAGAAATGGTAAAAGGCCTCAACTCATTCCACCTCTTTTATTACTGAGCAGCACTTAAAATGTAAATGTGTTAGCACTTAGAGAACAGGGATAAATGTAATGACAAGCACGGTGAGACAGAGGCTAAAGAAACATCTCCAGGCACTGAGAAAGATGAAGAATTGATGGATCTGCCGCAGCATAAATCAGTTTGTCATACTCAGCTTCTCCCCTTGGGTTTAATATTGTCCATCAGTTGTTTACCACTGTGTTGCTTCCAAAGGGGAAACCAATTGTGCTTCCTTAACTGTTCTGTCCGCCAGAGTTTAACACCATCGTCAGACAATATGTCAGTGGAATGTATATTTTATCTTGCACCCAAAATCACTGGCTTAAACATCTTACTGGCCCGGCTAATTCTGTTTTGGGGAATGTTGATACAGTGTAATTGCTATTTTACAGTGGGTCTATTCAAGACACGTACTTCCTCATCATTTGTATAAATAAAACCATGGCCACAGCCACATGAATATTTTTTCTGGTGAAATTATAGAAAGTAATGGTGCCATAAAAAAAATGATGTAAACCTGAGATATGTGTGGAAATTGCTTTATAAATTCATCTTCAGAGGGGATCAATAAAAAGTTTTATAATCTTGTTATTACAGCAACCTGTCATTTCACCTCATGCTTGAGAAAACAGAATACTTTTATAACTCACAGAGGTATTTGTAAGGGGATAAAATTTGATCCCAAGAAGCCGACTTTCATGCAAAAACTGGCTTGAAGTTTCAGTTCAGTTGAAGGGCTGTGCCTGTGCATCAGCTGAATACCCATCTATTACCTCTGAATTTCATCCACCTATGACACAGCCATTAGCTAATTTTGTAAAGGAAAACGTTCCATTTGCAATACAAATTAGTACAAATCAGTTAATAAAAAACTGTACTGTCGATAGGAGAAAAAAATGACCAAAATTGGTGCTAACAAACTGAAGTTGCTGCAGCTAATGGCCAGAGCTCCCAGTTTGCTAAAATGCCAGTTGTGGGGGCATGTTCTAAAAAGTGCCAATGTAAACACAGTGCTCTCTCTCCTGCTGAACACCATAAACAAACAGCAGTGGGCCCACCCCGACAGTGTTGATATAATCGCAGGAGACTTTAATAAGGCCAACTTGAAGCACAGAAATTTTAATTGCATTTTGTGTCTGTTAAGATGCCCCCACAACTGGCATTTTAGCTAACTGGGAGCTCTGGCCATTAGCTGCAGCAACTCCAGTTTGCTAGCACCAATTTTGGTAGTTCTTTTTCCTATCAACAGTACTCGGAGACATCTAGCAATCAAGATTCAGGTAAAAATCGGCTGGAGTTGTCCTTTAAGAGTAACTTTGTTTGGTCAGAATGTGCTCTATTGCACCTTTAACAACACCCAACAATGTCACATTGTAATGATACACCCTGGAGTACATTTGAGAACTTAAACCACTGGTCAGCAAAAACAGGACTTTTATGGGATGTTGAGTTACTCTGTAAGCAAGCAAAATAGATTCACCTCTGTATATTCTCTTCTATTGTACATGACAAAAAGCGAAACATCTGTCAATTACATCATTGCAAGCTGTAGAAACTGAAACAACGCCTCACATTTAACTCCTTTGCTTGTAAACCGTGAACATTGATTGAGTAGACATTTTGAATCCATTGGCAGCCTTTGTATACCCATCATGATGTGTTTTTTTTGCCTATTGCTAACATCTATGGCCTGAATAGTGGAAATAGGTGTTGGACAGAGGAGAACTACCAACTATAAACTTGAGGTACAAAAAATTGAAACTGCCATTGTTTTATTTTACGTTTTTCTTCAATGCAATTTGAATTTATTCCTGTCACACATTTGATTGCCATAGAACTGCAATGTGCTGCCGTTTCTTTCACTGTCTATGCCCATGGGAGTGTGGTAGGTCTGTGAGAGATTAGGGATTGTGATCAACAATGTTACTGCTGTTGTAAAGCATTGTGAACAGTTTGTTCACAATGTGAATAGCAGCTGAATTCCCCATGCAGAGCAACAGAAGATGATTGGATTATCCCTTCCTCAACATGCTGGAGATGTGAGCCAATCCAACACAAGTTAATTAATTTCAAGGGTGACAGAAATATATAAAGTTAATAAATACTATACATTACCTCTCAGACTCTGAATAAAGAGCCAAGAGGGAGCAAAACATCTGAAAGCACTCCTCTTTACTTCTCCAGCACGTCTATTGGCTTTGGGCAGGTATGGTTAAGGTAAAACTTGCTTAAAAAGCACATGAATTTACAATCTGCATACATCACCTCCTATATGACCAATAAGGTCTGGTTTTAAAGGTTGTATAGTAAAGTCTGATAAATTGCCTCAAGGGGGTGTGGAGGTAGAAGGATGTGAGGTTAACAGACCTCTGTAGCTGCTCATCTCTGCTTGAGACAAGTGGCTCGAGGCTATGTTAGCTACTACTAGCTACTAGCATAACACACCGAAATCACCATTTTAACCATTTTCCATTGTGAGTCCCACAGTGTTTTAGGAATACCGTTCTAGTGAGTATATGGCTTCTAAGTTATAGGAACCTGAACAAGTATACTGACTACTTGTTTACTAGTCTATATCCTCGACGTTCCACTTCCACCTTCCTCTTTCTCTGTGTTGGAATTCTAAACTCTGGCGGATTTCTGAGGACGGTTAACTGCTCCTCAGATCTCTGCGGGATAAATCCAGACAGCTAGCTAGCCTATCTGTCCAATCTGAGTTTTCTCTCGCAAAAACGATTGTGATTGGTTTAAAGAAATGACAATAAACCAGAGCACGATTTTCTCCCATCCCGGAATGCTACGTGGACTAGCCACACCCTCCTATGCAACTCCACAGTGTGTAGAGGAGGGTCTGACAAAGCGAGACTTGTTTACTAAAAGAGTCAAATTTATGGAGTAAACTTGTGAGTCAAAATAATTTAGAAGAGGCTCATGTGTCTGAGCATCAACACCTTGGAGATAAAGATGCTTCCATCAGATATCAGTGGCATTACATAAACGATCGGAGAAGTGGCGTATGTAAACTAGGATTGCATCAAACAAGATAGTTAAAAAAGAGTATTATTTTCCTATTGCAGCCTATGTCTTAATGAAAGCCCTCTCTGTCTTCATGGTCATCTTGGAAGTCTTCACTGCCAGCAGTACATATGTCTCTGCTGGTCTTGGACAGCGCACTCCCCCTCTCAAGCACCTTTTGTGCTTACAGAGACGAACGAGTATCCTATTGTCATGGTCAGCCGGATCACAACTCAAATAACTGTGACCTGAAGGTTGGGCAGTAACCTATTTCTTGCCTCACTGCTGGACGATTTAAGGTTGTCCTCTGTAAATCTCATTGTGCAAAGAGAGAAAAAAGGCAAGGGGAATATAATATGAGAAATATGATATTGGAAATGAGGCCAAAATATAATAATAAGATATTGCAGTGAAAGAGATTCTGGAGATGTTGGTGATGGGAGTTGTTAAGGAGTCTCACAGCAGATGGCATTGCTTGGTTTCTAATGCAGATGGTTTAATTATGTTTCACAGTTACAGGGTTGATAAGCTGAAAGTCTGATCATCTTGGATACAAGTAATATAATACTGCATTGAACACCTTGTCTGAGCCTTGATGATACTTAGGAGACCATTGGCTACACTCACAACACAATTGCTAAAAGCAGAGAGACAAACTGTATTAGTGTCTCTCTGCATGGTAAGTAACGTAGTCGTCCCAAACTCAGTATTAATATTATACTATAGTATTTTCCTTTTTGAGAAGACACAATAGAACATCCCTGGACCTCAAAGTAGTAACTGCAACTCATTGCTAAAGATCAGGTAAGATCATCTTGACAAAATCTAATCTAGGAACTCAGAGTCCTGCGGTATAAATAGAGAAAGCAATCCAAGGTCTCAAAAATACCCTCTGTGCCATATTGTTGTATCTTGCTTGGTCATTGCACAAACATAATACATGAGAGATAGAAATACAAAGATGAAGAGCATTCACTACTGTACATCAGGAGGAACCTGATTATGATGTGGTCTTTGGATTTGCAAACAAATAGACAACTTCAGATGTGAGACGTGGCTAAGCTTGTTAGCTAGAGCTCACTTGGGAGACTGTGGCATGAAGTGCTATGCTCTATATTATATATCAGAGTTACAGTATATGCTCTTGAACCTGTCGTGTCTCCAACTGAGCTCTAATTGTGATGTGTTGGTAGACAGTAAAACCACAAAGGCAGTTTTAAAGGTGTCCAACCTTTTTCAGCCGGGATTTCTTGCCTTCAGACATTTTATGTCTGCACAACAATCCTTCAGTAATACGATACCAGCCCACTCCTGTTATTCTTGTTTGTTCCAAGGTCTCAGAGTAAGCGTGTCGCAACGATTCTCGGAAACATGTTTAGCTTTAACCTGCAGACATACTGTATTGCTTTCTTGATTTGCTGCTGTTAAGCTTGCATTCTTTTTTTTAATTAGTTAATGTAGGAGAGAAATGGAGACAGAATATTTGTGCGTAGGTGTGAGAGATTTTCTCCAACTGTGGGCTGAAGCAGAGTATTACCAAAGACAAATGCTGTTGCAGCACACATCTTCTGTAGGTAACCTGACATCTGTATGAAGTGTGCTATTTATTGTGAAGTGGTAGTAATCATGGTGATGTGACTCAAATTACTGAGGTAGTGCTCCAGACTGGAATTGCATTTTGTAAACCAATTTAGCCTAGCTGTTTTACAATTAGATCAGGGGGATATTACTGACGCAGTTGTTCTGGATGGGCTCAGATAGTAAATAGACTGCAGGAGTCACTTAATAAAACTAATAACATTAAGAAAAAGGTTGTGCGTGCTGGCAGAAGTTTCTAACTTGACTACTTGAAGCACTTAGTATTTCTGTACCAAACACCTGCTGTTACATTTACAGGGATTGGACAAGCATTTAGCATGTGTGTTTTAACGTTTTTGTGTGTGTGTGTGTTGTGTGTGTTGCGTGTTAGTTTGCCAGTTTGCTTGCCTGTATTTGTGATTTTTAGATGAATTTCATTGTGTGTCGTGATGACATCAAACGTGTGGGTCAAAGTGTAGCACCTTAAAATTAACACATGATACCTTCAATTTAAATAAAATAAAATAAAATAAAACGTGTTCCAGAAAGAGGTCCTTAAAATAGCCACAAAATCAAAATAAAGAAAAATGCTTTCTTGCTGCAGTGTCTTGCTGCAGCCCAAGGAAAGCTTTGAGTGAAAGCTTCTCAGCCAATCAGCGGCTTCTACCCCACGTGTGGACTCTTAAGCCCGCCCACAGGCTGCATCGTCACCAGCAAGTGATCCAATGAAATGAATGACGTTTGCGCGCAAGCTTTTCAAGCTAGCTCAATGAGACAGACACAGACCGTAGCTATTAGCTAATATGAAACGCAAAGCAGCTTGTTTTCATTTAAATTCAGCAAGAAACGCAGGAGGCGGACATTTTAAGTAACGCGATTATAAGTGACGAGTTACCATCCTGCTCGGCCGCCCTCTCCCCATCAAGTCCTCCCATAGCCACCCCCCCTCACACCAGCAAGGCAAGTAGGCTAACAGTTAGGCTAACGTTATCGTTAGTGTCTGGCTGTCTGTATGCAGGGGGAACACGTTTTTTTTTGGCTTATTTTAACTGGCCCATCCAGTTTTCAGGAGGCCCACCTACAATCAAAATACTGGCACCACTAGTGGTTTAAAGTCCAACGGCTTTTTAGAAGTTTGGATTATTAGAAGTGCACTAATACCTCTTGAGGTAATAGTAGCTCGTTCACTGAAAACTGAAGTAGAATGCAGAGTCCTTGCTGTGCAGGAACAATATCTTGTTGAAGTGTTTCAATCCATGTGAGCTCCAGCATCAAGAGTGTGCACGTGACTATGCTCAGCTCTTTGCCCTCTATGCACTGAGACTGCCCTTTATTGGTTACTGAAGGATAGGGTAATAAAGGGTCTCTGTGTGTATGTGTCGCTTCTCTCTCTCTCTCTCTCTCTCTCTCTCTCTCTCTCTCTCTCTTTCTCTCTCTCTCTCTCTGTGTGTGTCATGTGTGTATTCATCTTTGCTCAAACTTGATCTGGAAAAATAAAGAAATAAAGCACAAACACTAGGCTCCTGGAATCTGTTTCTTAATGATGTGTCAAGATTGCTCAGGAAACTGTGCTCATCGGTTTACATCGTCACATCTTTCAACTGCCAAACCTGCATGTGATTTCAGTTCTCAGCCAGCTAAGGGTTTTCAAACAGGATTATCTGTTTTAATTCTGCTTAGGTGAGAATCATTTTATCTTTTTTGTCTAATCATAATTCCTTTTGTGTGATTTTGTAAATAATCACGCTGAGGGGAAAAATAAATATTTTGTAGAAAGGATGTCTTGTTGCTATGTGAGAGAGGTCTGGGACAGACGGAAAGGCCATTTTGGTTTCTTCAAAACAGTTATTATGCATTGTTACTTCGAATTCAACAGGTTTAGCACTGATGAAATTCAACACTTACTAGTGCAGTGCCTGTTGAAAATGTGCCTGTTTGGAACAGGCGATTGCTTGGCCTGTGGTATTGCTGCTTTAGAATTCTTCAAAACCAAATTGTACCCCAAAATTACTTACAGAAGGACCCCAAACCACTTAATGTGCAACTCCACTGTATAGCCTACTACTGACTTACAGTGTAGGTTATACATACACAGATATATATGTCTCGCTACCACTTGTCTGTAGCTGGCTGTGCTTTACATATGTGGGATTCGTCCTTAAATTCGGGAAGTTTTGTTTCTTTATTCAAAGTTAAACAGTCTAAAGTAGTGCTTCTTTGCACCTTTTTGTGGGTCTGAGGTGTATGTCACATTTTAGCTGCCAAAGCTCTGCTGCTCTCTGTCTCTGGTCCTCAGTGTGAGTGGGGGAGTGGCCAGCGGCTACAGCAGCAAAAGCCAATGTGTGCTACTTTTACCTATATATTTAACGATATCTTTTGCATTTATAATCCAAACAACGTCAAACATGGCACTGCACTCACTCGTGCCGATAGGAAGACACCTGTCAAGTTTGAAATCCATCGGTTTGAGAGATATGCGCATAACGCCCACACACACACACACACACACACACACTGACAGACGTTACTGCAATTTATAGATAGATAAATTACTCTCAAAATGTTTCAGTTTGTTCCATCTTCTCACAGCCATTGGTTTTCAGTCATTCATTAAAGCTATCTGTAGCCAAGCTGGCTGCATTCCTCTGAATTTGTCCAATACTTTATGATCAAATATCTGCAAACTATAGTGCTTATTAGCTTTTGTTAGCATGCTAACAAGCTAAACTAAGATGGTGAACATGGTAAACATTATACCAGCCCATGCTATACATCAGCATATATGTGAGCATGTTATCATGCTGATGTTAGCATTTAGCTCAAAGCACCGCTGTGCCTACGTACAGCCTCATAGAGCCTCTAGCATGGCTGTAGACTCGTAAGAGCTTTCACACTGCACTTAGCCCCAGGCTAAGGGAGCTGTTAGCCTGGGGCTAAGAAAGCTTTCACACTGGCATCTTCCAAAGTGTGCAAACCCTGACTTAGCCCAGGGCTTGATGCCCCTGTTTTTTGTTGTTGTTTGTTTCTGTAGTTGAATCACGGGACATCTTAGTCACATCATCAGAATGTAAATGTCACAAAGTGTAGCCAGGCAGTTAGTGTTTTACTATTTTTATTGTACATAGTGTGGTGTTTTGGTTGTTTTATTGTATAAAATGTTTGTGTTTTGCTTGCCTGGCACAGACACTGAGGACTCCTCCCAGCACACCTGAGGCACATCTCCTAATCAGGGGAGATGCTGGATGGGCACGAGGACGCGCTCCAGCACACCAGTAGCGCATCTCCTAATGACTGGTTGAGACGTGAGATCGAGGAAGGATAAATGTTCTGGTGGGGGAGAGCCATAGACTGTATATATTAGAGAGCAGACAGAGAAGTTGTGAAAATGATCTGAGTTGGTGCGGGGCTGGACAGTGGTGAAGGACTACAGAAACGCACACTCTGGGGGTGCAGGACGGTGCGAGGCTAGACAGGTTGGACACAAATTTACGAATCCTACTATGGCCACGCCAAGACCCACCCTTCAATAGCATTTATTGGCCAGGCATCCATGCTTAAAGGTCCCATGACATGGTGCTCTTTGGATACTTTTATATAGGCCTTATACTGTATCTGAAGTCTCTTTCCCTAAATTCAGCCTTTGTGCAGAATTACAGCCACTACAGCCAGTCCCACAATGAGCTTTCCGTAGGATGTGCCATTTTTGTGTCTGTAGCTATTGAGGAGGAGAGAGGGGGGCAAGGTGGAGGGTGGGGGTGTGGGTCTGGCAGATCGGCGCACCAGCATTGCAGAGGTGCCCTGACCAGGAAGAGCGGACTGGATAGTATGGGTGCCGCTTGCCGCTTGCCCCTTCCCCATCTCCCTCATGGTAAAGACTATAGTCCCTTTCTACAGACTGCTTTAAATTGGATCTTCTATTTTTTGTCCACTATAAGAATGTAGGCTCCATTTTCTGCTAGAAAAAAACTAAATGAAAACTATATAAAGATCATTTTGAAAATAAAACCAACGTTTCTGTGTGTGATTCAAGCCTGGGAATTTTAAAGGACCTTTGTCACATAAACATTAGTCCTGTGTTCCAACAGGCATTTAACCCATGGCAAGTATATGTGCAGTATGGATCATATATCCCTGGGCTTAGGTTTACCCTGGGTTAACAGACTAACAGGCAAGTTATCTCAGGCTACGTTTACACGTGGCCGGCTATTTTCATAAATGGACATTTCAACCTCTCTGTTTTCAAAAATAACATTGTGCACTGTCATTCTAACTCCCATAACCTCATAATACACTCAAATATAAATAGGCTTCCCCTTTAGCTTACACCCTCATTCATAATCTGCTGTACACATTGTCATACTCTAAAATTAAAAATTTAAATCAAATTGTCTCATTTATGCAAAAAACTATCCAACCAGGCCAATTCAATGAAAGGAGTGGCTGCTGAAAAATGTTGGCAGTAGGTGTTCGTAAGGCAGCAAAAAGAATAATAGCCACATAAGATGAAGAGCAAGCTGTGTTGTGCTGGTGTTAAACTTTTCACATATGGTCCTGGAGGAAACAACATCTGTCATTACTGACACTGACCCTACTGGATATCTAAAAGAGGGAAAAACTCTCCGCAATTTGTTTGAACTCTTTAGCCACTGGCCCACTTTTTCTACTCAGGTCTTATTACAGTTTTATCCTTGAAAAATCTCAGTGGGTAGACTGTTACCAGGCCATGTGTCAGAGAAATTGTTATGACAAATTCACAGTGACTCATCTTTATATCAAGAGTTATTTTCTCTCTACAACAGATCCAGGGAGTGTTCACTTTTAATCACTAGAGACTTGAGCGGCGCTCTGATATTGTCAACAAAGCTATTCTGATCAAACACCTTGAAGGTAGGTGGTACTGACACACACTTTAATGGTTGATTTCCCTCTGCTCTGAATTAACATATCCATTACACTGTTGAAATTATTGTCATCCACTGTGCTAAAAACAACTGTGTCCTCTTGGTTTTAGCCACCATCCCTTTTGCTCTACACTGCATTAAGGAGCAGAGGGTGTGGTGGACATACAGTATGTAAACAAATGGACAGGGTTTTAGCATGGCAGATGTCTTTGGTGTTTGTGCATTGACATTGAATGGTCAAGTGCAATTTAAGCTCGGTTAAACAGGCCCTACCAGAGCCACTGGGTGAGGAGAGTCACAGATGGCTCACTAACTCTCAGACAGCTGCTGGACATTACATCAACCCAGAGAGTTCCCAGTTCATAGCCTGCAAAGCCCTGCATTCTAACGCTGTCCCATATAGGAAAAGACACAATAAAGCTATTGATGTAATAACCATGGCGCAATAGGATCTACCACTGTTCTCCACCTTCACTCATCAGAAACCCAAACGGAATCTGCAGATTTATTTTTACAGTTTTCAGCGGTGATCTGAATGAAAATCTGTGGAATTTAGCTGACAGTTTTTCTTTTTGTGTTAACATTCAGTTTTCTTTTTTCTTTTTATTAGTTTAAAACCTGCGGAAAATTCTGTGGAAAACTGAAACTTGGCTCAAACTGCTTGTCAACAGTGTTTCAGAGGCAGAAACACCAGACCTTCTTGGTCCCCAGAGGATGAATCCTACTGACTTTGGTGAGGTCAGGTTAACTTTTTAATTGGTTTATGATCAAATATCTGCAAAAATAATGAAATTCCCATCAGCCCTTAGATGTACTTTTTGTTTAGTGCTAATTAGCAAATGTTGCATGTTTTAGCATGCTAACCCTCTAAACTAATGATGGTGAATCTGGTAAACCTTATACCTGCTTAACACCAGCATGCTGTTGTTAGCATTTAGTTCATCACTGTGTATACAGCCTAAGCTGCTAGCGTTGCTGTAGGCTCCTTAACTCTTGTTATAATAGCCAACTACACTCACCTAAAGGATTATTAGTATTACTACTAATACCGTGTTTGACCCCCTTTCACCTTCAGAACTGCCTTAATTTTTTGTGGCATTGACTCAACAAGGTGCTGGAAGCATTCTTTAGAAATGTTGTCCCATATTGATAGGATAGCATCTTGCAGTTGATGGAGATTTGTGCGATGCACATCCAGGGTATGAAGCTCCCGTTCCACCACATCCCAAAGATTTTCTATTGGGTTGAGATCTGGTGACTGTGGGCGCCATTTTAGGACAGTGAACTCATTGTCATGTTCAAGAAACCAATTTGAAAGGATCCGAGCTTTGTGACATGGTGCATTATCCTGCTGGAAGTAGCCATCAGAGGATGGGTACATGGTGGTCATAAAGGGATGGACAGAAACAATGCTCAGGTAGGCTGTGGCATTTAAACGATGTCCAATTGGCACTAAGGGGCCTAAAGTGTGCCAAGAAAAAATCCCCCACACCATTACACCACCACCAACAGCCTGCACAGTGGTAACAAGGCATGACAGATCCATGTTCTCATTCTATTTACGCCAAATTCTGACTCTACCATCTGAATGTCTCAACAGAAATCGAGACTCCTCAGCCCAGGCAACATTTTTACAGTCTTCAACTGTCCGATTTTGGTGAGCTCGTGCAAATTGTAGCCTCATTTTCCTATTTTTTGTGGGGATGAGTGGTACCCGGTGGGGTCTTCTGCTGGTGTAGCCCATCCGCCTCAAGTTTGTTCATGTTGTGGCTTCACAAATGCTTTGCTGCATACCTCGGTTGTAACGAGTGGTTATTTGAGTCAAAGTTGATCTTCTATCAGCTGGAATCAGTCGGCTCATTCTCCTCTGACCTCTAGCATCAACAAGGCATTTTCACCCCCCAGGACTGCAGCATCCTGGATGTTTTTCCTTTTTCAGACCATTCTTTGTAAACCCTAGAAATGGTTGTGTGTGAAAATCCCAGTAACTGAGCAGATTGGGAAATACTTAAACCAGCCCATCTGCCACCAACAACCATGCCACACTCAAACTTGCTTAGATCACCTTTCTTTCCCATTCTGACATTCAGTTTGGAGTTCAGGAGATTGTCTAGACCTGGACCACACCCCTAAATGCATTGAAGCAGCTGCCATGTGATTGGTTGATTAGATAATTGCATTAACGAGAAATCGTACAGGTGTTCCTCATAATCTTTAAGGTGAGTGTATATGACAATGGTTAGAGATTCACTGATGATACACCAGATCAACTGTCACCCCAGTCTTTTCTGTCGATCAATCACAGTCGGGGTGGACCCCACTCTGCGACACCCTACTAACGTTTCTTCATCCATCCTGAGATCTACGTGGGAGCGTTATCTCGCACTCACTGAGGATCTCACATTGGGGAGTGTCAATTTAATTTACTGTCTCATAAAGCGGGGCCCCTTTGAGACTTAAACAGTTATTGCTGGCCATCCAGAGACCCAATAACAGTGGAGTGCTGGGATGGGGAGGGTACCTTCATCCTCTGCACACCTTCACTCCCTTTCAGCCACAGCACTTGATCCTTACCTCGATGCTGTCTGTCTTCACGGGTGAAACTCCACTGTAAACACCAGGCACTGCTTCATCTGATCCGTCTTTATTTCACAGAAAAGATAGGGGCAAGTTTCTCTCTTGTTTTTTTCGTTTTTTTACCTGCAGAGCTGGCATCTTTACTTTCTGTCATTTCAAGAAGTCTTGAATTAATAATTGAACGTTGGGTCGATCTGGTCGTTGTGCACTTTGGATTTGAATAACGCCATGCTGGGACTTCTTCCTAATAGGCTGAAGATGTGTATGGAAATTGTTTCAGTCTTAAATGGCAAGAGGAACCAATTATGAGGTAGATAGGGGATGCATACTAGGTGGAATACCACACATTTGAGCTGATTAATTGAAACTTTGCAGAATTCTCTGCTGGGAAAATGCACTGCTCAGAGCAATAGTATACACCAGGCATCTGTCAAAAAAATTATTCTTTAGAAAATGCTGGTGTCTTTTCTCTGTCAGCCAATGTGTCTGTGTGTGTTTATAAGCGAGTGAGTGGGAGAGAGTCTGGCAGTCACACAAAAAGCACCAAATAACCAACCATTAATTTTTTATTCTTGTTAGTAATTATTTTGTTGTGGAAAACACAGCTCTTTCTATTTGTTAAACCAAATGAAACACAAGGAAAGCATTTGCACAAATATGCTTTATATGCACATTATATACGCACAACCTGAGGACCTATACTGAATGCCATTTGTGCAGCAGTGATGTTTTATGTTTTAACTCCCACTTTCCTCGCTGAGCTCAGTGACGAGGACAGTCTAAGTGCTCCAGACCTCTCGGTCTTTTATAAGATTACAGGGTCCAAAATTAAATAGAGGCATGTGCAAAGGTTGGAAGGCCAGGGAGGAGTCAGCAGGGCCGAGGTAATGTCACTGTGTTTCTGATCTTTATTGGGAGCGACACAGACAGAACCTCCCTCCCTACCTAAAAACACACACACACACACACACACACACACACACACACACACACACACACACACACACACACACACACACACACACACACATGCATTTCCCCTATATTGATTAGTTGGGGGGGGAGAAAGGGTTGAGGTCAGCAGGAATATGTCTGAAATTCGTTCTCTCTGTCTCTCACACTCCATTTATCTCTGTCTGATTCAATGCTCTCCTTCCCCCATCAGGGGGCCATGCTTCATCCATATATCTGCGACTCCCCTCCCCTGACCCGCTCTTACAATCTGCGGTTTCTTTTTGTTGGTCTCTTTGCCCTTCACTTGACATACATAAATCAATCACTCAATCCAATTTGGTTCAGAGCAAAGCCTGATGGATTTGCTTCTGAGCCAGCGTCCTGATAAAGTAACAGTATTCACAGTGTAATTACAATACAAATTAAACGATGTGCTTATAACCATGGATTTGATTTTGCTTCATTTTCAGTTTTCACACACATAGAAAAGGAACAACAAAACACATACAAACAAATGAATAGCAACCAGAAAGAGAAACATTTCATAGCTCAAGCTCACTGTCAAATGGGGTAAACACAGTAGTTTTCATTCTGGAGACTGGGACCCCCCAGAGGAGTGCTAAATTGTTTCAGATGGTTATTGAACAAAATAAAGCACATTTCTTTTTATTTCTTCTCTCAGATAAATGCTGATTGTTTTCACATGTTTAAAATGCGCCATCCACAGTTAGCACAACAGGACTCCACCAAACAAGGAATGTTTTTTTCATTGCTTTGACACTTTCAGCTCATTCAAATTTAGTCACTCAACAACACTCGCATTATCTGTTTTTAAAAATAGATGCGCATAAACTCAAATCCAAACCTTAAAATTTCAAATGGGTGACAGTTTACAGTGATTCATTTGTCACAAATGCAAGTGATTCACATGTCTTGAGATCTATGTACAGTAACAAAGATACTGAAAGCCTTTCAGTTTCATGACCATCTATAAAAAAAAAACATCCTTTGGAATGATTTTATTTATTTTTTATATATCCATGAGTTGATCTGATCTCATATATAAACTGAAGATGTGCACTTTTAATGCTGTCAATAATAAAAACAAAGCTAGGATGAATAGCCGTAGATACAGGAAGGGGCCCATACTGTAGAATGCCAGAGTACAGGGTCCATAATTTTGTACTACGCCGTACGAGTATTGATATGTCTAATAAAAAAAAAATTAAAAAAGATCAACATTTCTGGGAGCAACGACAAATGAAACCAATCCAGATGGTGTACAGCACATGGTGCATCTGTGTGCAGCTGTGTAGAGAATAGCTGGAGTATAGGATGTAACCTTATATTTAAGGTTACATTTGTAAACATGAGATGACACAATATGTAGAAAATGATCTTCCTACTATCTTCTGAGACAGACCCTAATCATCCATGTCTAACTAAACTAGCTGAATGATAGTACGGGTTGTAGGTACCAGCCTGTGATTTTGAATGGTGTTTAGAGTTATTTTGCAGTCTTGTAAATGCAACCTGTTTAAAAGGTATTACACATAAAAATGAAACTCCTGTAAGCAACAGCCTCCACAGACCATCTGGATTTTCAGCACCCCTCTGATTTAGGGCCAATCCCTGTACGGTAACATCAGGAAACTGATTCATTAAACAAGCCGTGCCCGAATCTTAACGCTTTCCCTCACAGATAGACCTGATAGCTGATCAATAGTTGCCAGACTTCATCAATCAATGTCCCCACGGCCAACCCGGCAACCTCTCTGGTTCACTTCAGACCCAGCTGCCTCCGCTGCAGGGCTGATTTGTCCTCCAGTGTCTCTGTCATTTGTCTTTAGATTTCCCTTCCATCTGATAGCCCCAGCGCTTTTCAAATGCCCTTTCCACACGTCCTTTCCCCCCTGTCAGTGATTTATATGTGTGTCTGGTCATCACTGAGGACACTACAAGTTCATGCTCATTTGTACAAAGTAATTTAGTCTCCTATTAATTTTTTTTCTTTAAAGAAGTTAAACAATTTGCTACTGGGGGTGAGATGATCCCACACAAATCCAGACTTGTTTAAGTATGCTTTACTCAATTGTTAAATTTAACTTCATTAAAAGAATGAGAGCGAGTAATTTAATTTGCGAATGTTTTGTTTTTACTGCCATGCAAAATTTGATGGATTTTACACTTGATGCTTCATTAAACAACTTTTTATTACATGCAGCATAATTTGACTCGGTGCTTTAAACCTTGTAAGATGCACAGAGCACCTCTGCCTCCTTCATTTGCACTTATTGGACTGCAGCTGGTTTTTTTTCAGCTATTCCCCATTTTACTCTCATTGCTTCCCTCTACGGGCAATTCACATGTGCAGTGAACTGTGACGGGAAAAAAAGTACCCTCATTCTCAAATACATGCATGGCCCTTTACACACACAAGCATAAATGCATACTCTGAAGACCAAAAGTCATTATTATCCATGTACGGGCAGCGTCATGCACACATCAATGTCATTACCATGCATTTAAAAATTGCTTGTCATGGCTGGATTGAGAGCTAACATGGTCCAGAGTCCTTTTTTGAGCAGCGGCTATGAATTGTTGTAACACTGTTGATGTCTATTAAGGCCTAGGCTTATGACAAGTCATTTCCTACATTTACAGAGCCTAACTATCTCTTTCAGTCTATTTCCATTTCTGACATTTGGCAGACTTTCTCTGCCAGACCGACTCAAAATGTGCTCACTAAGACAACGCCATCAGATCCAATGAAGACACATTTTGCTGCAATCAAATTGTCCCAGTGATTTGCTACTTATAAGTGCAACAAAAGCTACACTGCTCTGTCATAAAATCTGTTTTTCTGTCTTTTTCTTCTTTTCATTGAGTCATTGCAGTGAGTCACAGGCTTATGATCATAGGCCCCTGCAACCACTGATAATCTATATAAAAGGTCCACACGTACACAAAGAAGATCAATAACTTATATCTGTGATAACTATGTTGGGGTCTGTTCTGAAAGGTTAATATCTTTATCTACACAGACAGTGTTGATTGGTGAATGACTGAATCCAGCATTCTGTGTACTTTTGGTAAAAGCCAATACTGTATTGACTGTCAGTTTTTACACCCTCTGCTGACTAAAAACACAAACTGCAATTTGGTACAAAAAGGCAAGAGAACAACACAAGGAGCATGTTTGCTGCTGTCTAGCAAGGAAAAAATGGGAATTTGTTAGACTAAATGAAAAATTGAAAAGTATGACAGTTTCATCACTTTGATGCCTCTCCTCCACACTAAAGCATTTCTGCACAGAGGCTTTAAGTTGACATTTTACAGCATAGGTAGGCCTATCCCTATGTCTATAGAAGTGAAATGTGCAGCGTAAAGGATGGGAAGATGGGATGTTTCATTTACAGTACACATTTAAATAAATCATAAATCACGACGGCCACTAGACTCACAGAGAGAATCTGTTACAAGAGGGACATACTGTATGGTGTGGATAATGAAGAATTCCTTGTGAAGTCATACATCTCTCTCTGGATATAGAATCAATCAAATAGATAAAAGGTACAAAATATATGAGGTCACATATTGTCTTCATTCATATATTTCACAGTATCAGTGTATGTCTTGCACTACAGTTTGGATGCTATTAAGCACCTGCGCATGTAAAATAAAGCAGAGCCTCCCACAGTACAGTATGAAGTGACAAGCCTTGTTTTAGCCACTATTTTAAGATATGCAGTTAACAAGAGAAGAAGAAAGGAACAAAACCGGTGGTGTGAAGATGATAAACAAACAAGCTTTATATTGCCAGAGTAAAGGTGCCGATTTTTATTTTATCCAAGAAACTCATGCTTCTGAAACAGATGTATCATTTTGGAGGAGTCAATGGGGAAGAGATTCAATTCAATTCAGTTTTATTTATAGTATCAAATCATAACAAGAGTTATCTCGAGACACTTTACAGATAGAGTAGGTCTAGACCACACTCTATAAATTCCAAAACCCCAACAATTACAGTAATTCCTTCAAGAGCAAGCATTAGCAGTGGCTATTGCGACAGTGGCGAGGAAAAACTCCCTTTTAGGAAGAAACCTCGGCAGACCCAGACTCTTGATAGGCGGTGTCTGACGGGGCCGGTTGGGGGTGTGATGAACAGTGGCGATAATAGTCACATTTAAAGATAATGGAACAGTGACTTCGAAGGTCATCGTGGAAGTTCATGTCATAGCAGGGCACATTGTGTCATACTGAGTAGTGCAGTCTCCTATACCGGATCCTGACTACTCTGTGTGTATGAACATCGCAGCAGGGCGTTGCGGGATGTAACGTGGCGCCGCAGAGCATGGGTGGATGCGGCGGACGGCAGCAGGACGCAGCAGGACGCGGCAGGGAATTGCAGAGAATATAAGGACTCCGGGGAGTAAACTCCCCATAGCTAGGTTAGTAACAAGCCTTTCTGGGACAGGATGCATACAAAAGGAAAAAAGTGAAAACAGAGATCAGGCTGTACTGGCCTGCCTCCCTCTACTCTCGCTATATTATTGATTATATGATAAGTAAAACTGATCTGAGATGAGAGTGTGGTTTTCATTTGGCAGTGATAGGTCAGCAGGAGTCGCTATACTGCAGGGAAAGTTTAAGGGTCATGTCATCAAGCACCTAATAGATACAGATGGTAGATGGATAATTCTTCTTGTAGACATTGACCAATCTCAGTTTGTTTTGGTTAATATCTATGCATCCAATAATAGACAAAACAATACAGTCATTTTTTCAAAAGTATTAATCACCTCTTAATGGTATTTCCTTCAGCTAAAGTGTTATGGGGGGTGGGGGGGGAGAAGAGATTTTAATACAGTAATGGATGAAAGTATTGATAGATGGCCACCCAAAGACAGAGCACCACATGAATTAGGAAATATATGTAATCGATTGGACCTAATTGACATCTGGAGACATAAACACCCAAACCAAAACATATATACTTGGAATAATAAGGATAGATCTCAACAATCCCGCATAGACTTCTGGCTGGTCTCATCAGACATATAGAATAAGGTGGACTTAGTGATGATGAACCCGCAGTTTTTACAGATCATAAGGCTGTAACAATTAATGCCAATGTTGGGATGGTTAGACACAATCCTAACAAAGATTACTGGAAATTAAATAAATGACTTTTACGAAAGAAAGAATTAAAAAAAGAAACCCAAACAATAATTGACAGATACTGGAGTCAAGCAAAATTACTCAATAATTTTGGAAACTGTTGGGAATTAATGAAATATGAAATTAGGAATTTGGCCTTATCTTTTGGGAAACGGATTGCTAAAGCAAAAAAAGAAAGAGAGTCCCAAATAATTACAAAAGCGATAACATTATCAGAGAAAATAAGTTTATCCGGATAAGAAATGATTGAGCTATCATCTCTACAACTTGAATTGGACAAAATATACGAGGAGAAGCTTCTTTATCAGATCTAGGAGGAAATGTCTTGAACAAGGTGAAAAATGCACTAAATACTTTTTCAATTTGGAAAAGAGAAACTTTGAGTTGTCTTCCCCGTGTAAACTCGAAATTAATAATCTAATATGCGAAGATGTAAAGGGTATTTCACAATATGTAGCTGATTTCTATCAGAAGTTATATGCTGCTGACTGTAAAAATGAAAGAGATATGGATATGAAGATATGGAAAGGAACATTAAATGTGTTAATGACAGTTTTAAATCAGTTTGCTTCAAGAAGATTAGTTTAACAGAGGTACAAAAATGTATTGACTGTCTCAAAGAAAATGAATCTTCTGGGAATGATGGGTTGATAAGTGAATTTTATAAAGTATTTAATGAGTCATTAGCACCTTTTTTAGTGGCTATGTTTGTAGAAGCCATATGAAAAGGAGAATTACCTCCAACTCTTCGACAAGGTCTTATTAAATTGATTCCTAAACAAAAAAAAGATAAACTGAGTATTGAGAATTGGAGAATAATTAGTCTGTTAAATAATGATGCTAAGATATTCACGTTGGTCTTTGCTAAAAGGTTGAAATCAGGATTGCTATTCGATTGATTGATATTATTGATGAAGAACAATCTGGATTCATGCCAGGAAGAAATATTTGCAATAACACACGAATAGTATTGGATATGATTGACTATGATGAATATATATTGGACAATAGCTTTATTTTATTTGTAGATTTTTACAAGGCATTTGATACCATAAATCAATGATTTATGTTTAAAGTTATTAAGTGTCTTGGATTTGGGAACCAATTTTTGAAAGCTGTCAAAACGCTACATAAGGGTTGCAACAGTTCAATTAAGTTAGCTCACGGTACGACTCCTAGATTTGATATTGGTTGTGGCATAAGACAAGGTTGTCCACTTAGCCCATTCTTATTCCTCCTTGTTACACAAATTAGGGCTATACATCTTAAAAAAGATAATTTCCAAGGTATAGTTTCCTTAGGTAGAGAATTTATAATTATCCCAACTAGCAGATGATACAAAACATTTTCTAGCTAATAGACATGAAGTGATAAAAGCAATTAGTTGTATTAAGGAATTCTCTGATGTGTCAGGTTTAAGAATGACTTTGAGTAAATCTGTTTTATTACCACTTAAGGAATGTGACCTATCCGAAGTAGAGGGAATCCCTGTGAAGAATACAATTACATACCTGGGTGTTATCATTGATAAGAATGAAAAAGGTCGCAGTAACGTAAATTTCAATCCTATAATTGAACAAATAATGAAAAAATTCAATATGTGGTTGATGAGAGATCATTGAATGGTAGAGTTTTGTTATCAAAAGCTGAAGGAAGGAATATCCAGGTCTGTCTATGTATCATTATCATTGAACATCCCTTCTGAAATATCCAAAAAATTGGATAAAACCTTTTCAACTTTATTTGGAGAAACAGATGCCATTACTTGAGAAAAGACATCATGTGCAACATTAGAAGAAATGGTGGTCTAGAAGTATTAAGTTTTGAAACCTTAAATAATACTTTCTACTAACTAACTAACTAACTAATTTGATGGAAGAAAATGACTGTATTTGGAATACTTTCCCTAAATATGTATTTGGTTTAGTTGGTGGAGTCAAATTTCTGTTAACATGTGATTACAAAATTGATAGATTACCTGTAAAGTTATCACATTTTCATAAACAAGCTCTGCTGGCCTGGAAATTAATTTACAAGCATAATTTTACACCAACCAATTACTACATTTGGAATAACAAGGATATTCAATATTCACATAAATCTCTGTATTATGGAAATTGGGTTGCTAATGCTATTGTATTGGTAAAACAACTCCTTAATGCTGACGGGCAGTTACTAAAGTATAATGAATTCCTCTCCAAATTCCGGTTAGCAGTCACACCAAGAGAATTTGCAATAGTTGTTGATGCTGTGCCTAGGAGTGTGCTGCAACTTCTTAGAGTTTCAGTAATGTCAGTGATGAATCCGTTTAGTAGTGATGTATTCCTTGGGGGAATTGACATCACCAAGAATAAATGTTCAAATAAACACATCAGGAAATGCAAGAGGTAACTCTGCCCTCAGGAAGATTCTTTTAGGCTTCTATCTATGGATAAATTAACTGGCAAAAAATCTGGTTAATTGGAGACACATTCTGTCTTAATAACAAAGTAAAAGAGGTTTCTTTTAAAATCTTGCATAAAATATATCCAGCAAAAAGGACATTAAAGAGATTCAAACTTGATATTGAATATTCTTGCACTTTCTATGAACTAGAAGAAGAAACAATCTGTCATTTGTTCTTTCACTGTATGTATACTAAAATATTTTGGGTAGCTGTTCAACATCTTATAAGACGGAACACTGGGCAATCAATTCAATTTAAGGATAAAGATATTTTTATTTGTTTTGAAGGCAATGAGATGGACAAAGATGTTTTGTTCAATTAATCTTGTTATTGGGAAAATTCCACATTCACAAGAAGAAATGAGCGGACTCCAAACCAAGCTTTGAACACTTTTTCAAGAACTGCACCAATGCGTCAACACTATAAGAGACATTAAGAATAAGAAGGCAATTAAGACTTGAATTGTGTTTGATAAATTTCTCATGTATCGGTGATACATTTGACTTAATATGTACTAAACTTTTCTTTTTTACTTTTTAATTTATTTTCTACATATATACATATACATATATATATATATATAGACAATATATAGAGATAAAAAAAAATATATATATATATGTATATATATATATATATATATATATATATATATATATATATATATATATATATACGCACCTCTGGTTTTGAGTTTTTGTATGTGTACATACTGGCGATGTACCTATGTTCTTTACTAATACATTTTTATTTATTTATTTATTATACATGTAGCTAAACGGTGCGTCATATGTCTAATCAAGTCACATTTTTATAGTTGTATAAAAAAACATACTGTGAATTACCTAAGCCTAATTGAAAAAATCGGCAATTTTAAAAAGGAATCCAAAGGAGCATACACTCCAGCTTCAGACCTGGATGTTATTCCAGGCCCGTGCTCTGAGGATTTGTTTGGGGTAGATTAAAACTGCACCAGTTTGTGCTCTGCAAGTTGAGACAGGTGAAATGCCGTTGTGGCTCCATAGGAAACAGCTTATGGCCAATTATTGGATAAATTTAAAAGGGCATGATGAATGGCATCCTACTGACAGGGTATTGGAGAATTGTTGGGAAAGGGGTAAAGAGCGAAAGGCAAGTTTTGGATGGATAGGCGAGGAAATAGCAGAGCAGATGAAAGTCCAAGGACTTGAATTTTGCTCAACTGTTCTGTGGCCTGTGATGCCAGCCTGGATGCTGAATATTGCTTGTGTAGACCTGGAGCTGCTGAATATCAAGCGCAGGAATAAGACCATAGACATAGTTCAAGAATATTACGACTATAGAGATAGAAACTATGGTGATTAAGTACAGATTTTTACTGATGGCTCGAAAGATTTACTGACAGGAGCAACGGGGGCTGCAGTGGTGATTCCCAGTTATCAGACTGGAGTCAGTAGGAGAACTTCAGACTATTTAAGTGTGTATGCAGTTGAAATGCTTGGACTTCTATTGGCCGTACGATGGGTGGAAGAGGTGATGCGCAATGTACTCATTTGTAGTGACTCAGTGTCAGCGCTGTCGAGTCTCAAATCAGGATCAGCCAGGAATCACCAAGAACTAGTGTATGAAATTTTGTTTACAAATTCAAGGTTCGTCGATCAGGGTGTGAATGTGGTGTTCATGTGGGTCCCTGCTCATGCAAGAATACCAGGTAATGAGCAAGTGGATAAATTGGCAAAGGAGGCGGTCAAGAAGGGTAGTGTTGAACTGAATACTAAACTATCAAAATCAGAGGGGAAAAGCATTGTTTGGAAAGAAATTTCCAAACAGTGGCAACAGTATTGGGATGGTGGAAATAAAGGGAGACAATTGCATATGATACAAGCTAAGGTAGGCCAAGGAGGGGTGAGGTACAGTGGGTTTAACCGACAAGAACAAGTAATTATCAGCAAACTGAAAAAAAATTGGTCACAGTAGGTTAAATAGTACACTTTTTATATTGGGAAAACATCCGACTGGTCATTGCAGTTTGTGTGTGGAAATGGAGACAGTGGAGCATGTCTTGATGTCATGCAGGAAATATATTCCAGAGAGAGGGGTCATGTTTGCTGGATTAGGTGAATTAGGTCTAGTGGAACTCAGGTTTACAGATGTCCTTGAAAGTGGAGTTACCATGAATGGAAAGCAATATTTATTTGCGTTTTTGAAAGGCACTGGACTATTTAGGAAATTATAGTATAATGTATTGGCATGAATAAATAGGTAATGGGTAATTACCAATAGGAGGCAGTAATGCAACGACTTGGATGCCAACTGCCGTTAAACTCTAAAGAAGAAGAAGAAGAAGAACATACATCTGTTTGATGAGTGACAAAAACACACGAAGAAGACGCAGAAGCGGAAGAGACGTGGCACATAAACAGAGAGAGGAAGGAATCAGCTAGCTAACTTTACTGATGACAGCTTCTACAGCCGCTTTCCACGTGAATTTGACAAGGAAGCTTAAATGACAGTCGTTCAACATAACCTGAAACGAACGGGACTTGATTAAAGTTTGTTTGACAGGTAACATGTCATTGTTTATCATTTGCGTTGGCACTTCCTTAAATCTACCAGCTTGCTAGCTAGATTAGCTCGCTAACGTTAACGTTACCTCACCTGATAACTTCCAGCGAAGGTAGCAGCTAACGTTAATGTTAGCTCAGATAAATCTTGGTATTGAGCTGCCAAAGGTGTTGTAGCTAACAAGACGTGTTAGTCGGTGTTGAAACATGAAATGTGTACGATAACCACAATATTCTATTTGCAGCCAGTTACAGCCGAATGTTAAATAAGTACAAATCACACCAACAGACATCTCGGGTGGGTGAATAACTAGCTAATAAGCAAATTATGTGTCATGTTAAGCCAATAGCCTGTCGCTATCGCTGGTGATAATGTGGCGAAGATTTGACCGTTAAAATTGGTGCTCTTATATCTACTAGGGGTAACATTACTAGCCTCGTTTGGGACTGCCCCATCCAATACTTGACATGGCAATTTAGGAAAAGACAACATATATACTATATCATGGTGACTAAAATACCTGGAAATACTAACCTAGGATAGGAGTAGGCAGTATGGCTAAAATCCTCTTATCACAGTCATCAGTCTAGTCATGTCATTTTGTGTCGCAACATTGCAAAACAATCAGGATTAGGTTAAGTTTTTGGAACAATCAATCAAAAAGCAAAATAATTGGACAAGACTGGCTGTATTCGGCCAAACCACCAAATGAAATACCTATTAAATAAATTACTTCATCACACAAACAAATACAGTCAGTTATTAATGGCATATATACCTTGTTTCGATTTATACAAATTTACATGGTATATATTGTCATACTGCCCCACCCACTACTGACATATCAACATATATCCAAGCCACAATTATGTAAAGTACAAAGTGCATGTTTACATTGTGATTTTTATTGCCTTTTTGATTATTTCCCTATCCACATGGTCAATATTTAGGCTATGATTATCTTCAACATTACTGGCAGCAGAGATGTACAAACTCTTCTCATGACTTTTTATTCAGAATATAAGGAAAGTGAGGAAGCTTACAAGCAAAACTATGCCAACAGCCAGTGTGTCTGGGGATATTCCAGGTTGTCGGGGAAAAAAGGGAAGAGATAAAGTCATGTCAGTATTTGCCTCTAGCCTGTATTAAATACAACATTAGCCTCAGGATACATACATTCAGTGCAAACCTATTAATGTCATTTTGCTTGTAAATGAAGACACATTCTTCAGCTTCTGCTCATACTAAACCGGAGGACGGTCTGTACTTTACATAATGATAAGAAATAGGATCCTCAGTCAGAGGAATTTGTATTGTATACATCCATAACAAACCTATATTTGTTTGTCTGTCGTCAACACCACGCAGGTGGCTATGGGTCTCTGCAAGTGTCCGAAGAGAAAGGTGACCAATTTATTCTGCTTCGAACATCGTGTAAATGTGTGTGAGCATTGCCTGGTCTCCAACCACAACAAGGTCAGTGAGAGAACCAGTATCGCATGATGTTTGTTTGTACAAAACTTGTAACCTCACATTAAAATTCTGTATGTTGACTTGCTGCCCTTCAGTGTATCGTGCAGTCATATTTGCAATGGCTCCAGGACAGCGATTACAACCCCAACTGTACTCTGTGTAATAATCCTCTGAATGCTCAAGACACCGTCAGGCTGGTCTGCTATGGTAAGATGATCATGTTTTGGTTTATTATATATATATATATATATATATATATATATATATATATATATATATATATATATATATATATATATATATATATATATATATATATATATATCCCAATTTGATTACATTTCTGGTTCGATTCTATATCAATTAGGTTGGGGAAATTTCAGTTACAATACCAGTTTTGCTTGGATATCAAAGAGATTCTCAGAGAACTTAATGCTGTAATTGTACAAGCTAGACACAACCCTCAAATATTTTTTTTATAACGCACCAGGTTAATGTTTACATTAGGAATTGACCTCCAAAAAGTTTGTTTAAAGTACTTTATACTCATACATGTTGAAAAGGCATATACAAAATTTCTGGATTTTATGAATCCATATCAGATCACTCAAACAAAGATCGATTTTAATTGGATAATCGATTATTTTAACCCAGTCCTAATTGGGTTGCTGTGACGTGAAACTGTTTTTCCTTCCACAGATGTGTTTCACTGGTCCTGTCTTAATAACTTGGCCTCTCGGCTGCCCCTCCATACGGCTCCAGCGGGATACCAGTGTCCCACCTGTCAGGGTCCAGTGTTTCCCCCTTCAAACCTTGCCAGCCCAATTGCTGATGTGCTGAAAGAACAGCTGTCATCTGTTAACTGGGCTAGAGCTGGTTTAGGGCTGCCGCTGGTAAGGGCCCATTGTTGTTATATACCTTGTTTGGTGATCTCACAACCATTAGACAGGCTTCCTGTAAACAAATCAAGCGAGAAGAAAATACACATTCAGATCTCTGCATTTTCTGGTTGTATTTAAAAAGCAAATCATACAGATGTAATGTTCTAAGATGTCTACAAAAATATCATCATCTTTGTCTGACAGATTGAAGAGCCTATTGGGGTGCTTGAGGAGACCACAGCTAATGATGTCACTGATTATACTAACTGGTCAACATTTGATGGTGAGCCTTAATGTTTACTTTTCAGCACATTACAACGTGCACATTTATTAGGGATTTTTTAGGGACTGTTATTACACTGTATTACTTCAGCGGTTTGTTTTTCCACAGCACAAGAACAAAGTAACATTTACCCCAGCCACTCTTACAACACCAGCCTCAGCCCAGCCCCAAATTCTGTCTCACCTCCAGCACAGGAAGACCTTGGAGGTCCTCGTAAAAATGTGGATCCAAATGTGCAGGAGCACTCTGTGGTCAACTTTACTACTGCCACTACCTGTGACACAGTTACACTACACACAGGTGAAACAATGGAGCGCCCTCTAAATCTACTCTCTCCTACTGCTTTTAAAGTACTGCTTGTCTTTCCCTGTGCCCTAATACAGCTAAAATGTTTTAAGATCACTTTTGTGCACATACTGAACATTCAACTTTCTATGTTGAAAGTTTAACAATATCCTTTGTCGTTATCCTCCAGCATCGTCGCCAAGAAAGATCTACGACACACGGGACATCGATCACAGCTCTGCCACACGGATTGACTTTGATGATGACAAGTACCGGAGACGACCAGCGTTAAGTTGGTTTGCTCAAATTCTCAAGTAAGTATCATAATCTGTTTTGAAACTAGAGCTCTCTGTTATTACTTTGTTGCTATGAATACATTGCTACAAATGTCATTGTCATCCCTGATCTTTGAGTTTTTTTTTTTTTTTTTCTTTTCAGAAATCGCACAGGTGGAAAGCGGACCTCTCTGTCCTGGAAACAGCGGGTCTTCATGCTCCTTGTGGTCGGAGTTCTGGGATTCTTTACGTTGATAATCATCATGGCTAAACTTGGACGTGCCTCTGCTGGCTCTGACCCAAATTTAGATCCTCTTCTTAACCCTAACATCCGCGTGGGGAAAAACTGAAAACAAGCATCGTTTCCTTCTTTTCCTTTTGTGTTACACAATATAAGCCTGTGTAGAACAATCTGAAATGGGACTTTCTAATACATGGTTAGCCCAACAGAGGGAGCCGCTTACCCAACTTGAATGGAAAAGAGAAAGCGACACTGCACCTGTGTTAGAATGGTGGCAATCTCTGGCTCCATTCATTTGCATCAGTCAGTAGGGACATGTCAGGGCCCCTTCGAAGACCATAACAAATCTCACAACATTCAGAAGTTTCCTGTGGTTCAAGCAAAGCAACCGGCAAACTCCAAAGGTGACCAAGGCCCGGTGCATATAGACATCTCTACAATTCAGCTAACATTTGTCAGTGATCTTTGTAAGCTAATTTTTTTCCAAGTTCAGTAGAAACTAATTAAACACTGTTGATGTTGAAAGAACATCTTTAGCTGGCAGAAAAGTCAGAATATATCTGGCCAGCAGCAAAACGTTCAGTAACGTCTCCATGGTTATAATGAAGCGATTCCCCTTGATTTGATTTGAGTGGCCTTGTGTGTTTCTCCTTTAGAGAAGATGTGGCCCTCACAGCTGGAATCAAATATACCCCACACATGATTAATACATAAGTATTTATGGGTGTTTGCATTACTTCTGAAATTGAGTGCATTGCTTTTAGATTTGTCATACATACTGTATGTAAATTGTTCTGTTTTTGACTGTCTATTAAATGGGGAATACTACAGAATTTCAGTATTATAATGTGTATATAATTTTTAAAGTCCATAAATCATGACTAGGGATGGCTACCGAATTCAATAGTTTTTAGGCACCGACCGAATTGCCTCTAAAGTATCGAGAATCGAAAAATGCCTTGTCACTTGATACCCAATTTCAATACCTAATGAGTAAATCTCATCAGTGTCAGTGAGCCAATAAGCACGCAGCATGCTTCCACCGAGATCTAATGCTGGTGATTGGCTGTTTAGCGTTACACGTCATAGAACCATGCAGGAAAAACTCTACGTTACTCAGAGACAGGGCTCACTGAAGAGATTTGTGCCATTGTGTGTAATGCAATTTTGGTATCATTAAAAGTATCGTTAATGGAACTGGTATTGAAGTCAAGGTATTAGTATCGGTACCGGTATCAACGTTTTTTGACTGATACCCAGCCCTAATCATCACCATTATCTACTGCTGTGCATAGGCTAAAAAGAGTGAAGACTTTCTGAAATGTCAGTTGTGTTGTGCAGCTTCAATGAAAATGAATGCCGTAAAAGAATAATAAAATTACAAAATGCATTAGCGTTGCACATTTCAGTGCAGAAGCTCAACCAAAAATGTTATTCCAGTGCCCAGTTCTCATGAAGCCGGTGCTGGCTGTAAGCAGCATATTGATGCAATCACAGACCATTGATAAGAGTAAAGAAGATCCCACACAATAGATGCAATGTGTAGTATTTGTGTACTATGCTGTAAATTGCTGCACTCCTTTTTAAACATTTGCAGTAAAGTGACAATATTCATGAATATTCATGCAGTAGTAACCACTCTCTTACTCTCGTTTATAGGACCTGACTATGGCAGGACACTGTATACATGTCTGTCTTCAAAATAATTAAAAATGTTTCAATTTAAAGATAGTGCAGTTTGTGCCTTATTTCAACAGGCAAAAGTAAAGGCTTCACTTCTCCGATGCATTAAGCTCAGACCACCTTTAAAAAACTTGCATGCATCATCACCTGGTGGGATATGCTTCATAATGGCACAGCCCAACCTGCAGGTCAAACTCCATCAAAATGTATATTTTTAGTGTTCAGATTGCAAACGTTGTTCAAAGATGCAGTGGTGAAATTCAGAAAGCAAAAGGGCAGAATAAGAAGAGTATCTTTAGTGAAGAAAGCAATACTTCATTAAAAATGTATTTTGTGCATTATGTTGTATCCCAGTTTATTTGACAGAAAAATATCTCCTGTCCAAATATTTTTTGAAGGAGAAGTTGGATGTTAGATATTTCCACCTTGTGCTAAACCTCATGAACTTTAAAGGGGCAGCCTTTAGATATAACCATAGACTGTTAATATTTACAGTCAATGGATATAACCTAATGAATGAACTCACTGTGGCGCTCAGCCATGACACATCTCTGCAAATAGTTTGCTCACCACTCCCCCTGGTGGTGCGTCCACCTCAGGACCTCCCTAGTAATGTCGTGTGGAAGTCAGTGAGCTCAGTGATAGGACAGAGACAGGGTCAGGTCTGTGGACGGACTCTGCTCCTTCAGTGGCTTTGAATGGCTGCAATTCTATACTCCGCACCATTCATTACTGTATAGAATTGTATTTTTATGATGATTACATTGATTTCATTTTTTGTCATTTTGAACTTAGAATGGCTATATACTTTCTTTTATAAGGAAATTACAACATTGTCATATTCATTATATTAGAAATGCAATCTTGTTGAATGACATGCATGAGTTAGCTCTCTTTCTTTGTATTTTTATCCAGTCAGTTCAAACCTTACCCCAATGCTCGTTAGTTTCTTCCTTGTTTTATTAGGTCTTTGTGACACATGGAAAACTGGCATTTAAAACCTCACAGGTCAGTGAATTAATAGCAGTATCCTTAAACACTTTACTACTTTCGACTAGTCGATTTACAATTTAATTTCAAATTCACTATAAGAGGTTTGTTTCATTATGGAAGTGCCTCACTATTTATTAGCAGTGTATGGTTGTGTGCTGCTGTATGTGTGACGCACTACAGCTATGGGGTGGCTGCGTGTTGCTCTGATGTGAAATCTTATATTTGTCACAAAACCGTCAATGTTCATTCACCTAATAAAGAGTTGTTAACAAGTACATGTAGAGGCCATATTTCCTCCTCATAATTTTGGAGTTATTTTAATGAAAGTTATAACAATGATTTTCTTGTGAAAAATGTGTTCAGTAAATAATTCCATAGGACACTGGCAGTGTTACAACACTGAGAGCGCAGCATTCATTATTGAGCCTATGATCCTGTATGATGCAACTTTGTCACATGCTGTCCTTGCAAATCCTCGTAATAACCCCCTTGACGTGTGAGTGTTAGTTGCCTCTTCTAACTTTCCATTGCATTTGCCAAACAGTCACAGCAGTGTGGGTCTGCCATTGATTTTCGGTGGATGCGAGCCATGTTGCGATGATGCAGGGAAAGCTGCCGGCGGCAACGAAGCTACATGCTGTCAAATTACAACGAGGATGACAAAGCTGGCACTTGCATGCACCACAAAGCTGTGGTTTGTATTGTCAGACATATTTCTTGACATAAAAAAAATGATTTAAGTTACAAGTGGTTTAATATAACATCACAATGCTATGTGATGTGTAATTGCCTTTGTCACTCTATTGGAGTTCAATGTATTTCTCAATAACTCTGAGTTATTAGATTGCCAATTGCACTGACATAATAGGGACATCCTGATCAATAACTTAACACTCTGTAGTTAACGTGTGCAGATGTTTCTGTTTCTCTGCTCTGTTCTCAATCATAGGTGGAAACATTGTCTTTGTGATGAACTCTTGATATGTTGAGTGATTTTCTTTTTTTTATAATTCAAAGTTTTATGGTTCTGAGCTCGCCCTTTACACAGAAAGAATTATCATATAAGCAAGCACTAACATATTCTGACTATAGTGAGAAAGTATTTTGTGAATATTTAAATCTTAAGTAATACAAGACGAGGTGACATCTGACACTCACCCATTACCATGCCTCAAGTTACGCAGGCTCACTTCAACAGAAGAGTTTACCTCTGACATGTTTTCCTCTGTTTTGATGTGCCACACTGAATTCATTGCATTCATTACAAGTTGATTAATGAATGCTGGTACAGTCACTCAGATCCCAGACATTAGACATTAGGACATCCATACATCATTATTTTCTCAGGGCATCTCCAAATAAAAATATCATTTAGATATGCTGAGATTCTCAGGAAAGCCAAACTGTAAACTGTAACAGAATGCTTTTTTACATTAATGTTTGTCAGTTTAAGTCGATACTAAACAAAATCCTAAAATATTCTTGAGTGAATTTGCTAAAAAAAAAAATGAAAAGAAAGCAACATGTTTTGGTTTTTAACAAAAAAGAGTTATGACCAACAAGTACATGCGAATACGGGAAGAAAGTTTGTATTGACCATCTCTTATATATGTACAGTACGTTACTGGTATCTTTAAAATGTTTCAAAGTGGTTGTAACCAGTCATATACAGAACAGTATAGTGGAGTTTAATAAAGTTCACAGTAGCTACAACTGTCTCCTCTCTCATTGGATGGCACAGCAGTATATATTGATGTGTGAGTGTGTTTCACATGTTCTTCCCGGTTTAATTCGACGGTGCATCACTGGGAGAGTCATTGTGTTTCAGTGAACTCCACTGACTGTTTCATTCCTGTGGCTTCTTCAACAACGTAAGTACCGATATGGGCTGCATTGTAGATTAGACAAATATCTGAATTAACTTCTGTGTAACTGCTTTCTGAACAGGAATCAACTTGCATTAGAAACCTAGAACTTGTTTTGGAATTAAATGTTTCATAGCATTTTTTTTGTAAATTTCCAAAACTGCGTTTCCGAAGTCTGCATGGTACTGTTTTATAAATTGCCTTTTCACTGCATGCAGCACTGCATTAATTCTGTAATTCTGTAAATTTTAAATACTTGAGTACAGTTCAGATAAATCTGATAAGCGATCATGTTATTGCTACCAATGTTATTGATTGTTTTCCTAATTTACCAGCATAATAGTGTGATTTAAAAAGTGAAGTATTAACATGTTTTTTTTTTTGTTTGTGAATGGACAGAAAAATAATAGTTACGGCATAGGGGATCAATATTGTGCTGGTTTCTGAGGACGACTTTCAGCTGCAGCGCCAGTTGATGGAGAAATATTTCAGACCTTTGCATCCTCATCAGGACACAAGAGGCGTCAAGGGTCAAAAGTCTAAAATGTGTGACCGTCAAGAAAAAGGCCACAAGCATGGAAAGACTTCTAACTCAAAATCTCAACCAATGAAGCACCATCACCAAAGTCAAGGCCATCGTCATCGTCAAAAGTTGCAACAGTCTGATGACAACGATAGCCATGAGTAAGTTTGGAATTTCTTTTACACTGTTTATTGTGCTCATGTATAGAGTCTATGCTGAAAATTGTCTACGATACGTAAACCCTCTGTTTTTATTTTGTTTTAGTTTTCGTCATAAGAATGATTAAAATAGCAGAGAGCGATGCCCTTCTTAGTTTAATTGTTATAGGAGTTTTGAGTCATACATTTGCTCTGCTATTACAAATATAATTATCTTTATCATTAGCTTGTCTCAGGCTTGTGTTGTTTTCTTTTTTTTTTTAAAAGCACCCATTCAACAGCAGAGGACAGCCTTTTCAGTGATCACCCCCCCGACCATCAACAACAGTGTGATGATGACAAGACTCATCACTCTCACCATTACCATCGCAAGCAAAACCATCACCATACTTGTCTTTCAGAAACTCCCCTAAGTTCCTCAACTGGTTCCTCTTCCTCCTCCTCCTCCTCCTCCTCCTCCTCTACTTCTTCTGGTTCATCAACACCCTCGTCCTCCTCTTCATCCTCCTCCTCCTCCTCTTCCTTTTCGTCCTCCTCCTCAACATCTTCCTCTAGCCTGTCCTCTGAGGCCAGCAGTGAGTGTTTAGATAAATATCCACTTAAGAAACCCCAGCATTCACTTTCCTGTAATGACATTTCCAGGAAGAACAAGTACTTTGAAGAAGAAGACGACACAGCCCCTTTAATAAATAAAAGAGGAAATCAAAACAGGCTCCCTGCCAAACAGAAGAAAGAGAAAGGGAAGTCCTCTCACAGCGGCTCCACTCAGGGCACCCTGAAGAACACACAGAGGACTACAAAAGGTTCCGAGAATGATGGTTTCCGCAAAGCCAAATCAATGGAGGCTCTCACTAGACCCAAAGAAAAAGAATGGCATGGAAATGGAGATGGAAATGAACAAGAGAAGAGAAAAGGCGAAGCCAGGAAGAATTTAACAAAGGAAAAAATGAAGTTCTCGGCCTTCCTTAATGAGATCACTCGCCAGGTGCTCAGCCCGATGAGACTCACCACTCTTGGGGTAACAGATGCTCAAAGACCCTGCAGTCCAGGGCAAGGCTCTGTTAGATCCAGTAAGGTAGACAGCAGCACTGAGAAACACAAACAGCAGCAGAACCAGCATGCCAGTGCAGACTCAATTAGCTCTAAGCACTCCCATAGCAGTAAGCACTCTTCTCACTCTAAAACCATCCACCACCATCAGCGTCACCATTCTGCAGACTCAGCCCATAACATGAACCACAGGCCCAGAAGCTGGTCTCAGACTTCTCAGCATCGTTCCCCTTCTCATAAGCACAACCGCCACCATCACCAAGGAGACCATCACACTTCTAGTCATCATCACCTTGGTGACAGCAACAACCCATATTATCGCCATCATCGCAGAGACTACCACAGCACAGCAAGTCATCACCATCACCACAGTCCCGTCCATCATCATGGAGCTCACCATAGCCACACTCATCACCATGGTGACCACCACAACACTTCTCCCCAACACAAAGACCATGACAACACCTCCCATCACCATCACTATGGAAACCGACATCATGGAGACCAGAGCCCAAATCATGATGGAGAGCACCACAGTGCAACTCATTATCATCACCATGGTAACCATCATAGCCCTCCTCGTCGCCATCGCCATGGAGACCACCATGGCCATGCTCATCACCATGAAGGTCACCACTCCCCAAGACATCACCATGGAGACCATCACAGTTCAGGTCATCACCCCCATAGCAACCACCAAAACATTGAATGTCCTACTACACCGGGTCACCATGGAAACAAGAGCCTAACCAATGACCTTGGAGTCCACCACAGCCCAACAATTCATCATCACCATGGTGACCACCACAGTGAACCTCATCGGTATCACCATGGACACCATCACAGTCCAGACCATCATTATCACCATGGCAACCACCACAGTCCAGACCATCCACATGACCATGGAGACCACCACAGTCCAGACCATCCGCATCACCATGGAGACCACCACAGTCCAGACCATTCGCATCACCATGGAGACCACCACAGTCCAGACCATCCGCATCACCATGGAGACCACCACACTCCAGACCATCCGCATCACCATGGAGACCACCACAGTCCAGACCATTCGCATCACCATGGAGACCACCACAGTCCAGACCATCCGCATCATCATGGAGACCACCACACTCCAGACCATTCGCATCACCATGGAGACCACCACAGTCCAGACCATTTGCATCACCATGGAGACCACCACAGTCCAGACCATTCGCATCACCATGGAGAACACCACAGTCCAGACCATTCGCATCACCATGGAGACCACCACAGTCCAGACCATTCACATCACCATGGCAACCACCACAGCCCCGACCATCAGCATCACCATGGAGACCACCACAGTCCAGACCATTCGCATCACCATGGAGACCACCACAGTAAACCTCATCTTCATCACCATGGAGACCACCACAGTCCGGACCATTCACATCACCATGGCGACCACCACAGTAAACCTCATTTTCATCACCATGGAGACCACCACAATCCGGACCATTCACATCACCATGGAGACCACCAAAGTGAACCTCATCTTCATCACCATGGAGACCACCACAGTTCAGAACATTCACATCACCATGGAGACCACCACAGTTCAGAACATTCACATCACCATGGAAACCACCACAGTCCGGACCATAAGCATCACCATGGAGACCACCACAGTGAACCTCATCTTCATCACCATGGAGACCACCACAGTCCCGACCATTTGCATCACCATGGAGACCACCATAGCACAGGTCATCACTCTGAATCACATCTCAACCAGCCCTGCTCCAAAAACATTGATCTTGACCATGATGACCTTGATGACCACCATCCTCATTTAAAGGGCCATTCTGCTGGCAGTCCCCCTTTACACAGGAAGCTGGAGTCACCCAGGAAGACCAGCAGTCCCTCCAGTCAGGACGAGGAACAGACAAGCTTCACTGGCCCATCATCACATAAAGTATGGCATTTCTCTTGGGGTTAAGCCTGTACTCATTCATGAAATCCCATATTACAGTATGTTCATGAAGTCATTATTGGCAAGCCAATAGTTGCCCGTGTTATACGTGCTTGATTAACTGGTTATATAATAATGTTCCTCTAATTTGCTTGCCTATTGATTTGGGCACGAGTGTGCATGTCACGGTGGACACTAGATTAGTTACAGAACAATAGATTTCTTAATTTATCATCAAGGCCACACACAATCTGTGGACGCAGAATTCACCATTTTCTGCAGATTTTAAACAAATTAAAATAAAACTCAGTTCAAGCAGAAAAACAATCTGCTAAATTCTGCAGACTTTCATAATGGATTACCGCTAAAAACTTTAAAAAAATAAAAATAAAAAGTCTGCAGGTTCCTTTTGCATCTGCTTATCATGCACAAACTAATGGTAATCAAATTGACATTTCCAATTGATGTTCTTTATTCTTCTTTCAATTTCTTTCACTTTATTATTTAGGCATCATCAATATTATTTCTGAATGTAATTTTTCTTGTAAAAGTAATTTTATTTTCTTTCATACAGGAAAAGGCACATGAACTGGGCATGTAAGTGAAATGTTATTCTTTTGGGTTTTTTGCCTAGTAAAAGTCACAGTCCAAGTGATAACCATGACTGTGAAATTGTACATAGATTAATTGGTTGCACACTTAAATGATTTATGGATGTTAATATCATAGAAACGTCTAACCTGTGTAATTTTAAACCCAATGTATTAAATGAGAGTAATACAAGAATAGATTAAGAATTATTAAATTAATTCATCAAATGTCTTTCTCTATTGTATTTCTCTTTTGTGTATCCATCCTAATAGGATACTGCAGGAGCATAATGAAGGTCTGCATCAAAGTTTGCTGAAGACAGCAGTGAGGATGGAGTGTTTAGGAGAGGAATTCATGAACAGCCAAAAACTTCTGGAAACAGAGCTTCAGAGGACACGTATGGAGCTTAGTAACCTCACCGAGAGGTTTAGGAGGTAACAAATGCACAGAAAACACTTGGAGTTGATCTCTTCTCACCTCTAATACACAGATCATTGAAGTCATCTCGATTTATTTTCTTCATGAGACAGGTCATTTGTAAAATAGACAAAATCTTTTATAATTTTTAAGACTATGCTATTGTTATGAATATGCTCAAAGATTGTAGGCCAAACACTTGTCTCAGAAAATGAAGCTGCATATAAAAATATGACATCAAATTATTGTTTATGTTTTATTAGGGGAATAGCAATTTGCCCTCTTAAATAGCGAGTTTAGGGTCACACATGTTATACTTAATAGGCTGCTAAATCAAATTATTCCTAAACCAATCACCCACAATTATAAAATTGGGCTTATGCAACATTCTTTTTTAATGTGCAGTTTGTCAGGAAATGTAACACAATGGTGACATGTGGATACCTGTGTTTGTCAGACAAAAAAAGCAATTGAATGATATGCACTGCAACTGGGATGTATTGTTGAACCTGAATGTATTTGTCTATGAAATGGAAATATATAAAACTACAGAGATCTGAAAGTGTAATCAATCTAATCAGTGTGAACAAGCTCAATCTGCTGGCCCTGATCTGTTATCCTCAAAAAGAAGCTTTGAAATGAGATTTGTTCTGTTTCTGTTTTTACTATCTGTCTCATCTCTTAGACCTACTAGTAGTTGCAACTAATGCATTACAATGTGTATGAATGCTGCAATATTTATCTATTGTTGATTCTCTCTATTTGTCTGTGCCTTATTTCAGACTACACGACCACTGCTCCTCCACGCAACAGACTAATAATCTCCTAGAGCAAAAGCTTCATTCAGTGGTGAGATTGGAAGCATTCCTCTGTGCTTGATCCTAAATTATTAGAAACATGAAAATGGTTACAGAAACATGCTTTGATACATATAGTGTAGGAGCAGATTTCTGAATAATTAAGGTTGACTGAGCTCATTGAAACTCTTGGAAAGGGATATGTGATGTAAACTCCCCACTTACTGAAAGTGACAACTGTGCTTTCTGTACTTCCTGTGCCAGTGTCAGAGTATGGAAGGAGAACGTGAGAGGTTGAACTGGCGTATTTCAGCGCTGACGGAGCAGCTCGCTGATGCAAAATTTGCCAACAAAGTGGAAACATTTAATGTAAGATCTTTACCTCCCTGCTTTACCTCCCTCTTAAGGTTGGCCAATTTCAATTAGTACAAATTCCTTGTTTGTCTACGCAAACCTGGCCAATAAAGCTGATTCTGAAATTCTAGGCTGGCAGTGGCTTAACAAATGCTTTCAGAGGCAGGGGAGGGAAACCGGAGAAGGGCACAGCCTTTATTATTATTGCATCATTTAATCAATAAACTGATCAATTTGTAACTTCTACTTACTGTAGGTACACAAAACTGAGCCCCATTTTCAGTCAGATGATGGCATGAATCAGGTGGTTCCTCCCATCACTCCCCCTCCAGCTCAGTTCATGGACAGCCATAACTACGAAAATGCCAAAGCCGGGGGGCAGGAGCAACCTCTGGGGTCAGTTCCAGAAGAGGAGGAATCGGACTGGTCAGAGATGGGAGACGAGACCCCACGATTTATACTGACAGGGTCAAACAGAGGTCCAGTATGGAGACACAGGGAAGCAGACGGGGACAAAGACAGCGAGGGTGAGGAAATTGTCAGAGGACACTCTCCACGCCCAGTGCAGATACCTCATGTCCAGTTCACCATGCACAATGAGAAGCGGTCTGACGGCATGACAGGTGAGGGCACTTACAGGATGCCCACAAGTCCAAACCTGGGCTCTGCCATCCTGATCCGGTCAGCTAGTCTGGAGGAAATCCCTCTGGCACGCCATCACATGCACAAGGAGCTCAGAGGCACGGAGGCCATGATGGACCTCCACCACCAAGGGCACGAAGCAATCGAGGATTTAGATAATGAGATCATTCATCACTGGAGAACAAGCAATGCCAGAGACGTGGCTATTGGGAGGCCGATAGAAGGCAGGATGTCAGAGGCAGAAAGCAGCATGGCCGGCCTGCAGTCAGCCGAGCGGATGCTCAACCACTTCACATATGGACCGCAGCCCGGGGAAGGCCAGGGCAGGGCCGAGGTGCGTGGCTGGACAGGAGGGATTCCAGATGAGGTGTTGAAAGGGGAGCGAACCAAGCTGTGACAGAAACATGAGTGCACAGTTCACTGTGTCGGAAGTCATAATTTACTTTGATCTTTATGTACAAGGAAAAGTTCAATGAAACTCTTTTTTTTAGTGGCTCAGTGGTTCAGTCCCTTTATTTAACGATTTCGAATTCAGAGACTTACTGGATTCACTTTGATAGCCTGTCTCTAATTAACCCTTATCAGATAGCATATTGGGCTCCCTGATTTGTTTCTTAATACAAATCTAATAATTGTATTATTATTATCGTACATTAAACACACATTACCATTTTAACCAAACCGATTAAACATGAGATCAACACAACCAACATTTGCCAAGTGGAATTGGAGGCAGATTACTAATATATGTATTTAAACACTAACTGTATATTTCTGTACATTGAAATATCCTCTACAGCTTAGATTTGGTTATTTAATGGAACAATGTAAATGTATATTTCCGTTGTATAAATGCAATTATAGGCATTTCCTTTTCTGTTCTTTCATCTCTGTGGTTCAGTCAGGGACACTCTCATCATAGATTTAACCATTTATTGCAACAAATGGAAATACAGTTATACTTGGCGATGATGGCTCTGTTCTGATGATTCTCCCTGAATCAGCCAAGCCGCATGCTAAGATGACACAGGGAGCACGATGCTGAGACCCCCCCCCCCCCTGTACACAAGAGTAGGCCCAATCCAAGACATAGTTATGATGACACCCAAAACCAGGAAGGTGGAGGCAAGCTTTGCCAGCAGCAGCGGTGTGAGGCAGCATTGGAGTAGCAGGAAGCAGAGAGGAATAGGGAGACATGTAAATGGACCGCCTGATGTGAAAATGGCTGTGATTGGTTGTGACTGGCTGGAATGATAATTCACTTAGTGGGCCTATGACTTCCGTGTCCTGCATGAACTAACGCAATGCTTAATAATACAAAACGTAGGCTAGTTTTTGTGTTATCAGTTTTCTTTATTGCATGAAACATTATGTATTCATATAAGATGTACTTATTGAGTAGGTAGCCAATTATGCATTGTTGAATGCTATATACTACGTTACATAAACTAAAAACATAGCCTTATTAGGCATGTATTATAGAACATAATGTAGCCGGTATACAGTTATGAAATACCTTTAAATGTGTGTATAAGCCAAAATAATTATCCTGTGATTGTGCAAAACATTTATTTCCTCTGCTTGCTATAATTACCCTGCCAAGCGAAAAGCATGCAAGTGAACTAGTTTCACAAGCTTGTGTAAACATCATCCATGTAACTCTGTCCATGTTACGTCTAATAAACCAAAAGAAACCCTAATTTCAACTGTGTTCATTTGTTTTATTGCTTAGCAACTTTCCTTGAAAAGGAATAGATATAGATGAAGATTGATATAGGGAGGATTTGCTATACATTTAGTCACATAGGAAAAGTTCTGGAAAGTTACTGACAGACGGATTGTCCAGGGACATTGTTAGAAAGAGGGGGAGATACTTTGCTGAGCTAAACTTGCCAGGTGTTCTGTGAGTTTATTTTTTATGACAAGGCTATATAAAAATAATTGACTTGACTAGACACTAGTGTTAAGCATGCAGAACTGAAAGTATATTGTTAGCTACATTAGCATTGTGGCTCTATGGATGGCGGTGTCAGTCTGGGACACAACTTTGATCCAGATTAAAATATCTCAACAACTACTGGGTGATGGATTGCCATGAAATTTGGTACATATTCATGTTACCAGTGGTGGAAGAAGTATTGAGATCCTTTACTTAAGTAAAAGTATTAATACCATGGTGTAAAAAAATACTCTGTTACAAGTGAAGTCCTGCATTGAAAATGTTACCTAAGTAAAAGTGTCATCAGGAAAATGTACTTAAAGTAGTGAAAGTAAAAGTACTCCTCACATTTTAGAAACTGGAAACATTCCAAACAGTAAATCAATGAAGTGTTTAATCAGCTAATCATTTTAGCTGGACTTCAGCTGGACGTGTTTTGTGTGCACAAATCTTAATGTATTAAGTAACTAGTAACTAAAGCTGTCAGATTAATGTAGTGGAGTAAAAAGTACAATACTGTATGTCTCTCTGGAGTAGGACTAGAAAGTGGAATGCAAAGAAAAGACTCAAGTAAAGTACAAGTACCTCAAATTTGTACTGTAAGTACAGTACTTGAGTAAATGTACTTAGTTACATTCCACCACTGCATGTTACTCTCAGGAGGAATTGTACTAACTTTGGTGATCCCCTAACTTCTCATTTACAGTAGCACCATCATCAGGTCAAATATTTGGTGGTTGTTTTGCTAAACTAATGGTATTCCCATCAGATTCAGCTGTACTTTGTGTTTACTGGTATGATAACACTTTAAATTAGGATTGTAAACATGGTAAGTATTTAACCTGCTCATTGGGAGCGTCCAAGTTCCCAGGGTCCTACGTCCCCCGGCTCAATATCTTCATTAAGGCAACATTTCAAACTGTTATATGTTTTCAGCAATGATTTTTTTCCCTGTAGGTCAAATGTTCAATGTATGTTTTACTGGGTCAATTTGTTGAAATCACCCTCCTACAACTAAAAGCCTACTGATGTTATACTAAACTCCTCATATTTGCGAGCAAGACAGTTTTTTTTTGTTTTTTTTACTTTAGACATTGATATTTCCTCAGTGGCACAACATATTTTTACCATTCAAACTGCATTTGGAATGTCCATGTCACTTCGTTCTTTTCCAATCTGCACTTACCAATCTCCTACAATGTTAGTTTATATCAAAAGTATAGGGCGCTGGGAACATAGGGATGACCACCATTTGAATAATGATGCGACTTCTTAGCTTAGGGAAAAAACAGTGAAATAACCACATAGTCAGTGACTATGAATGGGACTTGAAATGAAAGAAGTGATTTGAATCAGAATGGTTTCCACCTCTACTCGCAGTGCTCCTACACTGTGCGAGGGCCACTGACTCTGGGTCAGATACAGGACATGGACTATTTCTCTCCCAACTGGCCTCAGAGTGCTTTGGGAGCTAAATTAAGCTGCCCTGTTGTGACCCTGGCCTGGATGAGCAGGATGAATATGGAATTATGGATCTGGACCTGGTTGTGGCTTGTATAAAAAGGCAAGGTACCAGGGTGGCAAAAAGCCCCTCTTCCTGCTGTCTTGATTCTTAATCTCAAATTTATTTTAATTTATGTGTGGATTCCAAGTTGTGTTGTGAGGACAAGTGTTACACAGTTATCCATCTCTCTGTCAGGTTCAATTTGTCATTCATGTCCCTCTGTATGAGTGATGGGTGCTCAGCAGACAATGGCCTGGATTCACAGAGCAGTTTAATAGGATAGGTAAGGCATTAGTGGTAAGAAGCTCCCTGCATCCAGGTTGGCCAAATCCAGTGTGCCAAATCCACTGTGTGGCACACTGGACGGTACATAGTGGTCAGTGGAGATAACTGGACTTTTTTCAGCACTTTTTGGCGAGACAAATAAGGTGAACTTTAATACACTAACATCTGTTTAACTGGAGATGCACCACTTGTGAAGCTGTAAAACCTTTTTCCCCAGGATGATTGCACTTACCTCTCTTGACTTTTTTCATTTTTGGATAAAAGTTTGCTCTCAGAAAGCTATTTGTTAATTGTACTTGCTCTGTTTTTTTTTTCCATTTCAATTCAATGTTGAATTTCAGTTTTGTCATCTTTATCTCTGAGCCTTCAGAGTCCTGCCTCTGACCTGTCCTTCTTCCTCGCAGACAAAGCACAGCATCGGCCCCCGTTCCTCATCGCTCTCCTTCCCCTATTCCCCCGCTAAGACTCGGATTCCCTCGTTGCAACCATGGTGGTGATGAAGATGAAGTTCCCCTTTCAGAAAAGGGTGAAGCTAGCCCAGGGACTGTGGCTCCTCTCCTGGTGTGCCACAGTTGCCGGGGCTATCACCTTCACCCTGGGCTGTATCCTCAAGACGGAGCTCCGCAGGAGGGCAGAGGTACTCAAGTTTTGCATTAGACTTTAAAACTTAGTTCATAATTCCAAAGCTTTGCTGTTTTCAACTATTTTTAATGTATAAGTTATCAACAAATTACAACATCAATAGTGTAATTACTTATAATTTAACAAATTTTAAAGTGAGTGACGTGATGATGTTTCACTGTAACTACATAGTAATGTGAGTCGAACTGTGTTCATACTGGGGAGATAAACAATACGCCTAGTTGCCTTTGGTCTGATTATACTCATGAAAGAGAAAACAGATAACACACTACTTAACCCTAAGTACCAGTAAAGATCTACATTAAGGGGCGGCATATTTGGAAGTTGTACCGGTGATACAGTAATAATAATAATTTACTGATTTAGATGTGCCTGACTTACTTTTAAACTGTCTGTCGGCACAATCTTTTTGGGAGAAAATTTAATTTGATACTGTCAAATAAATGTCCTTGTTGGAGACCAACCAGAGGTAAAACCTGTGACCCACTTTGGATCCTTACTCATCATTTAATAAACCAGGCAATGTCAGTCTTAATCACCCTAATCCCTGCTCCTGATGGCCGTCATTACAACTATGCATTAATAACAAACCTGCACAGTTTTTATCTTATTTGAATGTATTTTATTCCAGATTTAAATAGTTTGCACAATTCAATTATCTGCAGGCACAAAAACAATCTTTGCACAACTATGGTATTACAGCTTTCACTGTGTTATTACCGCTATATCAGGTATTCAGCTATAAAAGTAATTTTAAAAAATTTTCCTTTTTGACCTGTTTTGATTGTTTCATCCCTTGACAGCTGGGGTTATGACAGTATTCTGTTTGCATGGCTATAAAAAAAAGTGTAAATGGACATACGAATGAAAAAATAAAAGACACATAGCCTACTATAAGGACAATCTCTCTACACAAAGAAGGGCTTTTTAACAATGCAAGCTTAATCAACTATTGTCTTCTTCAAAATTACATTTGACTAAAATCAACCACTTTAGTCACTTTGTACGAGAATTTCTGGACTTGTGCAAAGATCCTCTGCAAAAAACCATTGGAATGTAGTTTAACCTCACTGTGTTTTCATAACTTTTGGTTTATGTATTTGTTCACATTAGAGAAAGAGAGCATTTTTGAACAATGTTGTTATGAATCCTTCTAGAAAAATTTGGACTGAGTGAGTGAATGACCTGCAACTGCAGTTACTCTGCTGTAGGTGCCCTTGAGCCACACAGCTGTGCTTGAAGTGAGCTGCTCAGTGCTCATTAAACTATTCAACTGAGATGAATATTTGTGACTGACTGTAATGCTGCTGATGAAATATATTATGTATGCATTTAGGAGATCTCCCCTTTAAAAAATTAAGGTTGAACTCTCAACCCTTTTGAAAATTTGAGAGTTCATCAACACACATGTTGTGTGGTCAAGCATTGTTGAATCCCACAGAACTTTAACAAAGTCATGCTGAATTAGTCGGATATGATAAAATGAGGCACAACACAGCTATAATTTACACCTATACATTTATAATTGCAGCCAGGTCTGGGTATTTGATTCATTACCTGCAACATATAGCTTCAGTAGGAACAATTTTCTGATTAATAACTAGTAGAACTTTAATTATTTGTGAGTGTTTGGAAATTGATGCCCAACATATATTTCCAGGTGAATTGTCTGGTTATTTGAGGAAAATAGCCACATTACTTCTGTCAAGTACTAAAGTTTGTAAAACAGCATATTTTCACACATTTGTTGAAAAATTATGCATAATATTAATAAGGTATGTTGATTCCCTTGCATCCTTACAGCAAACAAATATCATCTTTATTGATTACATTATTGTGTGACTTACTTACAGGTAATGGATAACTCGGACATACATGTTGTGCCCAATACCCTCATGATTGTTGGTCTGGCCTCCTTGGGTATCAACTACTTTTCTTCAAAGATCTGTCAGGATGCTTTGGATGCCGGACGATTTCCTCGCTGGAAGAAAATGTTAAAGCCCTATTTCGCTGTCTCTTGCTTCTTCACTGTGCTCATGCTGCTCGCTGTCATCATGAGCTTTGCAATGAAGGGCAGTCTGGAGTCCTCTCTGAAGGTTGGCCTGAGGAACGGCATCCGCTTCTACAAGGACACAGACACCCCAGGCCGCTGCTTCCAGAAACAGAACATCGATCGCCTGCAGATGGACTTCCAGTGTTGTGGAAATAATGACTTCAGGGACTGGTTTGAGGTCCAGTGGATCAGCAACCGCTACCTTGATTTCAGCTCTAAGGAAGTCAAAGAGTAAGTTGTGCACAATATTATAGAGTGCAGTGGGGCGAGTTTCCCATCTCTGGATATTTGTGGAAAAACATTTGGTTATTATACTGTATCTGTATGTAATCTGAAACATATCTTTCCCTTGTATCATTAGCCGCATCAAGAGCAACGTGGATGGTCGTTACTTGTTAGATGGAGTCCCATTCAGTTGCTGCAACCCCAGCTCTCCACGGCCATGCATCCAGTTTCACCTCACCAACAACTCAGCTCACTATAACTATGATTACCAAACCGAGGAGCTCAACATCTACCTCCGAGGCTGCAGAGAGGCCCTGGTCCACTACTACATGGGCCTGATGAACGCCATTGGGGCTGGAGTACTGTCAGTCTTCCTCTTACAGGTATGTTGTGAAAAGAACTACAGTTAAACTTACTGGGTTTTTAAGCAGAGTTGCTGGTTTTAAAGTGAGCTTTTATGTTGGAGGATAGTTGAGGAATAGCATTACCTTTTTAGGGATTTGTTATGCTGCCATGGTGTTATAAAACCACACTATTTAACATTGTGTCATGTCTTTACAAGCAAGGGAAAGAATGTGCTGCTACAACCCACCATTCTGCATGTACAGTATACGCAAGGCTAGATGCAATTTTATAACTCAAAGATTTTATTTATGAGAATCCTGACTTGATTGAGAGTGAACTTCAATTAATTCCTCATTCATTCATTGGGTCTGATGTGCACAATTTATGCAATTTCCATCAATCACCACTTCTGTTTAGTAGTGTTTGTGGATCCTTGATGATGCTCTTCTGCTCTACATCTAACCTGCTCCCACATCTCTCCGCCTTCCTCCCTCCCAGGCCTCTGTGCTGGTGAGCTTGCGGTTCCTGCAGACCTCCATGGAGGCAGTGGCAGGGAATGAAAACACAGAGATTGAGACAGAAGGGTACTTGCTGGAGAAACCATTGAAAGAGACCATCATGGAATATGTCGAACCTGTGATGAAGTTCTTCCTGCTTACAAACCAGGTCGAAGAGGGTACTCCTGGAGCCCCAGCTTCAACTTAAACCACAAATAATGTACACTCATGTAAATACTTTTTACACAGAGAAGGCAACTAATGAATGATAATTAATTATTTAAATTTGAAAAATATTAATCACACATTTCTATGAATTTCACAGATTTAGGGATAGTATTTTTCATTGTCAGATGACCATCACTGGTAAAGTAAATGTTTATTATAATACTGTACTTTCCCATTATAATACTGTACTAAATTTGATATGCTGTTATACCCCCTCTGTAAACCACATACTGAATAACATAAGAAAAGATGATTTTTATCGTTTTTGTCAATACCCCAAACTCGATTATTTCTCATTCCTTTTTTTTCTTTTTTTCTTTATTGTTATATTTGTTAACAGTTCCACAAATTTACAAAATCACTTCACTGCTTTGGAATGCAGTGCAGTGCATGACATGCATTGCTAATTAATTCTCAAGAGTCTGTGTCAAAAGCAGTAACAACAATCACCAATCAGTTATTTGGAAAACAGTAATTCACGAGGCAATGTACAAAAATAATTTTTGATCTTACAAAACAAGGATGTAAAGCTGATTGTAGAGAGACACGAGGCACAATGCTCTGCTGTGCAACAGGACTATTACATAATATAACAGATACATTATTAAAGTTTGAGGTTACTAATTGCCTTATGGGGTGGAGTCACGTATTGCTTCTTTTTTTTCTAATGACATGCAGACATTATAACATTTCAGATATCATACTCCATAACAAGTGCTCCAAGTTGCTAATATCTCCTTGCCTCTCTTCTCCCTGTCAGTGAAAGGAATAGGATTATGAAGATTGATATAATCAAAGTCAGTAATGCAGTGAAAGCCATCAAGTGTGTCCTCTGTTCTGACACCTTTGTTAAATCTTTTAATCCCATTTGTTAATACTCAACCTGCTGCCCTTGCATTTAGACACCTGCGTCAGGTGAATGTAAGATGCAGAGTGAAATATGCCAAGGCTTTTTTCTGCTAATGGAAATGTACTGAAAATATATAATATTAGTGATATAACTTCAAACTTGGATGAAGAATTTGTGTTCTTTACCAATGTCCCTGAGCAGTTCATTAAATATGCAAGAGAAATATTCTACAATCTCTCTGTTACCAAAAACTAAATATTGGTTAATCTCTGGAATCTATTTGTAATATCCACCCATGTGAATAGCTTTATTAAAGGTTGTTTTAAAAACATGACTGTCTTGAATGATTTTCTGGGGATAGGCAGACCTCTTCTGATTTAAAACAAACAGTACACCATAGGTCTAGAATCTGCAATACAGATGTCAGAGCCTTACATTCTTATAGCAAAATCTTCAATTTGTACATCTTTATAGTATCTTGATTCTCTGGTTTTTAACTGGAATTGCTGTTATGTGTGCATTGTCCTGCATTTTATTTTATCTTTTAAATGTACTGTTTATGCACACCACTAAATGTCCATTATTATTATTAGTTATAAACTTGTCGATGGCTATATTAAATAATACAATAAAACAAGTTGAGTAATAATTAACCATATGGCAGTCAGAGGCATTACATTAATATTACTTTTGTTGTAAAGGTTAGTGTACAGTTTTTGTTGAGACTGTGTCACAGAGGAGTTCATTGTCATTTTTGAGGCTGTAGCAAAACAACTTTTGCATAATGTTGTAATCGATTGCATGAGAGTTGTATGGCCTTTCTGTCCACCTGGAGGACAAACCAATCAAAAGAATATGATACAACTGTCCACTGGCTTCAAACATTATCATAAAAGCATGAGTCAATAGACTGAAGTTACAGTATTAGTAAAGGTATACTGGAGGACATTTATTCCTCCACCGTGAGGCACAGTCTGTTTACTGAAAATTTGATATTCAAATTCACGGTATAACTGGCTGCAAACTATTGTTGGCTATTACCATGGACAGTATATAAACGGCTATTACCAGAGGCTATTATCCAGGCAACACATGCATAAAATGAATCTACCTGCGTAGCTGCAGACGCGATGACGTTTAGACCACGTGGAGGGACGACGATGCGCGCTTATGTCCGCGCTCTGACCGACATTAGAATCATTCTCGAGATCCATATATCTATGCACGAGATCACGCCGTTTTGAATCTTGTGTAAAAGCGTTCATTATGCACACAGTCTGTCGGTCATATTTTTTTCAAGTTATCTCCCGACGAACACTTTATCTTAGCTATTTTAATGGCTACTTCATTCATGTGTATATCTTAGTTAAAGTGGTGTTTCAATTCTTCCAGAGTGACTGTCACAGCCAGTAAAGAGCGGTTCAGAATAAACGAATCTATTACAGTCACACAATAACTGCTGCTGCTGCCCGGAAGAAAAATTACGAATCCCACTATGGCCACGCCAAGACCCGCCCTACAAAGCAGCTCGATTGGTTGGGGTTAGGCATTTCCTCGAGTGGTTAAGGTTAGGATAGCCGATTGGTCAGAGGATAGGACCTGAACAAATGGGGTTACGTTACCTTGCGTTCTCATGGACGCCTGGCCAATAAATGCTATTGAAGGGCGGGTCTTGGCTTGGCCATAGTGGGATTCGTTGTCCGGAAAGCTAGTTTTAGACAACTGGCTAGCCGTAGAGCCATGTCTTTCTCTATAACTCTGGCTAGCCGTAGCCAGGGCGGAGAATAACAGCGAATCGTAGATTAGCTAGCTACTGTAACGTTATTTACAAAATTAGCTTTCCCATTCAGTGTGTAATCAGCAAGTGGAGGGAAATTCACCAAAACTGGCAGGTAGGTGGACAACAGAGACATGTTGTTCCTTCATTCGCTATTAACAGTAACGTAACGTTATGTCAGAATGTTGTGCAAAACAAAGTGGAGCTAACGTTAGCTCTAAAGTGACAAAATCACCATCAACTGATGACTGAAGATCACTGTTAACGTTATATCAAAAGTATCGCAGTAACGTTAATGTTTAGCGACAATCTCAATAACGTTAACGTTACACAGTAGCTAGCTTCCCTTGCCCTAACGAAATGAGTTTAAAGTTAGTGGCGTTGAATAACGTTAGTTCCATGGGATATTTCATCTATTGTTTGGGTTTGTTTATGCATTTAACGTTAGGACATGGGTAACGTTAAGTTAGCCTCTCTGTATTTAACGTTAGGCTATTAACGGTTAACGTTGTATAAATGCTCGATGTCCTGTTGAAGACCATATAAACGGTGCTGAATAACTGACATGTTAAAGCCAAACGACAAGTCTAGTTCAACAGGGTGAGGTCAACAGCTAGTCGAATGGGATGTTCTGACGATACAGAGTCTTTTCCAGTCTAATACTACCACATGGTGGCGCTGGTGCATGATGAGACCTGGGCTACATTAGCATGATTACTTGTTTATGAAACATGACTAAAGGGTTAGCTAGTGGTTGAGGTTAATGGATGAAGTGACACGTCAGTGAGGAGCCCCCCCCAATATTGCTACTGTCTGTCAAGTCATCTGTGAAGCAGTTACTATGTCTTTATTTTAAGGTATGAGACTAATGTTACTCCTTTAATAGTTAGCCTCTCTGGTTAGCCAGCTGTACATAGATAACTTTGATTTTAGGAAATAGAAATAGAAAGTGTTGTGTTGACACACTTTTGCGTTCCATCCCATCCCACATGTAGATCAAAGGAATCCCTCCTGGTCTTATGTCCCACATCAGACAGCTAAGCTTGGGAAGCATGGGTAATGCATTCTGTATAGCTAGATAGGAGGGAGCTGCAGACGTGCTGCCCATGTTGGCATTTGTGCATCTCATACTTTGACATACTTGGTGTTACAGCCGCACATCTGAAAACTACCACAAATGTGGAGTTTCCATGTGAATATATACATCAGCGTTCATTTTTTTTCACTCATCTCCTTTGGACTGCTTTTCCAGTTTAGGTTTACAGACTTTTTTAGGTTGTTTCTATAATATATGTTGTAATGCACATGAGTTTGGTCATTGTGTTTCAGAGTAGAGATGGAAGGAGATGACTGCAATTTTCCTCCAGATTCATCGGATGATCACTCGCAAAGAGGAAGCGTTGCTTCTTCCGCAACACTTTCCCGTGGTACGGTGCAGCAATTATTAATGTAGCTAATGGAGGATGAAATCGGTCCTAGCATGTATTATTTTTATTTGTAGCAAATTAACTTTAAAGAAAGATAAAATTTGGATGTGGTGTTGTTTCTCTTTGGCTTACTTGTCTTTGCAATTTATTTAATTACTTTTGATTATTTGTGTTTGTTCACACAGCTCAAGATGTGCTTATATACCTCTGTGGTGACAGCGCAGTGCACTTATCAGTAGAAGGGCTTGGCAGTGTCTCTGTGCAGGAGTTGGGCCGCAGTGTTCGTGAGGCTCTCCATATTCCTGAGTCTGCACAGGATGCTTTTGCCTTCTGGCTTTCTTCTCCACTACTCGGTAAGAACTTTTTCCCCACACTTTTCAAACTCATAAATGCTGTGACTCTTCATCTGGCAATATGTGTATATGTGTGCTTCTTTCTTTAAAATAATCAAAAATATTACTCGTAAAATATTAAAGACTATATTATATTTATATCGCCCTCAGCAAGCCTAAATGATATAGCCATTAAACAGTACACTCCTTGAATGAGGAATTAAATGGTATAAGCAGGTTTAATACAGTATGTATAATTTATGTTTTTAAAGCTATAGTGCTTAGTTTCTGTTGCCCCCATGAGGAATTCTAAGTAATGACAACAAAACTGTTGGCGCGTCCACATGATACAAGCCTTCCATGACCGCACCCCCCCTCCTCCACACAGTTGCTAGTAACCAAGGAGGACAAGGAGGATTAAAAAAACATGATGGACTCTTCAGAAGAGATAATTCTCTTCACTTGAGTTTCTGCGTGCGAAAGTTACCGGACAACACAATCTTCTGAACACAGTCATACTGAGAAATACAGAGAGAGTTGTGTGGAGCTGATAGTCTTAATTAGCTTTGTAGCAGCTCATTTGGCTTGAATGTAACGGACGTTCAATAATATAAAAAAATGACATACTAAAGCTTTAAAGTGCCCATATTATGAAAAATATATGGGCATATTGGGGTGTTATTTTGTGGCTAACCGCAACCATTAGCGCTAGCATGCTACCTCGTTCTCAATGGCAAAGCACTGCTACAACACACACAAGTTCACCATAAGCTACAAAAGAACTACTTACATGTGCGCCCTCATTTAGAAATCTCCCAGCTAATCCTGCCTTGTAACTGACCGAAGTTGGAGAAACAACCTTTCTTTTACTGTCTATGGAGCTAGCTGACATGAGCTACGATCTGAGCTACTGCGCATGTGCGAGTGCAATCAAAGATAGTACAGAAGAAAAGATGTCTCACTCTGTAGCTAAAACCGAGACCTGAACACAAGGTGAAAAGAGGAGCTGCAGCAGTGAGAGAGAGCTGTGCAGTACAACAAAATATGGTGTTTTTTTTTGAAAATTAAACCATGTAAACCTATTCTGGTACAACCTCAAAATACAATTATGAACCTGAAAATGAGCATAATATGGGCACTTTAACTGTTACAGCTGTTAACAACTGTAACTGTTATAGTAATTATTTAGTTTAAAAATTCTGTCAGTCAATTTTTTTGTCAAAAATTAATTGTGTTTACTTTGTGGTTTCGCCGATGGCCATTTACTCTGATTGTACCTCACTTTGACTTTTTCCAGTTTAACAAAAGCAAACAGAGCACGAAAACAGACGCATCTCACTGTGTTACATTTGCCTCCTCCTTACTCCTCAGAATTGCAGTTAAAGCTAAGGCATCAACCATACAAACTGTGTCGGCAGTGGCAGGACTTGCTCTATCGCTTCACTGAGGCCTCAGAGGAAGACATCTCACAAGGTGAGGTCTTTATGTCGCTGTGTTTACATGCATTATGTAACTGCATTATTGTCAACTTTCTGCAATAAGCACTTTGTTTTTTTGGAAGTCGTCTGAACAAGAAACCGAGTAAGGTAAACATTAGAGGACTTTGTTTATAAAGTCCGATTTTTGCTGGAGAAACTTGATTTTTATTTGGCCTTGTATGTGTACGTAACCTGGTTTCTGACAGAGTTCTTGCAAGAGCACTTGCAAGACACAGCCAGTTTCATTTTCTGCAGCTGTTGCCTGTAGATTTGTATCTTGCTTACACATTGTTAGTGCTTCCAGGTTTGTTTGGAATGAATAAATAAAAGGAAAGAGAGAGAGAGAGGGAGTTGGCATGATAAGCAATAAACACCTGTGTAGGGCTGCTCGATTATGGGAAAAAATATTATCGCGATTATTTCGGTCAATATAGAAATCACGATAATTTAACACGATTACTCGTTGACTTCTGGGAAGATGTTGTAATTATTTAACTTAACAGTGGAAAAAGTTAAATAAATCAACAATAATAAAAACATACTGTGAAAATTGCCTTTATACTTGTCCTATTTAAACTTTATTATTTCATTCAGAACACAAGAGAAAGCTAAATAATTGTTTTTCTAATTTTTCTGTTTTGTGATCATTGGGAGCCAAAATCATAATCACGATTACATTTTGATTAATTGCACAGCCCTACACCTGTGTCTGAACAAGCAAAAATAAAGGCTGGAGCATGTCGAAAATCAAATGACAAGAAGAGAAACCAATCAGAGAAAGAGAACAGAGAAGAGATTAAAATAAAATTAATAAAAGTAAAATTATGTAACTGAACAGTTACCACATTAGTTTAGACAACATGAACAGTATGAATATACTGTATAGAGTAGATTATCTTGGCTCTTCACACCTTTCTACCCTTAAATCTTTCACATCATACAAATATTATTTTGAAGCATTTTTAGGATGAGGGATGTTTAGCGAACCTGACCATTGTAGCATTGTCCACAATACGTTGGCAAATCCTGTTCACATGGGAAAACCTAAAGGTTAGATGTTTTTTCTTGTACAATGGTTGCGTTGTTTAAAAGAAATTGCTAGCCTACCATACAGTGATGACCATGTCACATTTCATATTGTCACCAAGCCATAAGTTATTTTTCTTTAATTTTAAAGTTAGCTGAAAATATTGTCAAAAAAGTAGTAAAAAATTCTTTTGTTTTGATTAACAATTAATTGTAACTTTGCCCAACATGACCTAGATCCAGTTTCTTGAATGTGAAGATGTTTAGTTTTTTGTCATGTGAGATGTTAAATGGATTTTGGATTGATGGTTTGACTTAACAAGCGACTGGTGATTCTGCTGCAAGGTGCATTGCAAAAAACTAAACACAACTGGGACCGCTTACCACTATTCAAACTGTGTATCACGAATGTATTGCATAATTACTCTAATGCTGTTATGTATTTAGTAGACAGGGCTTCCACATGCACCATAGCGTTTGTTTCAATACCCTCACTCCTCCACTCTGGGCGGTGTTGCTGAATCTCACCCAGTGATAATCGGACGAACAGAATGGTCGCCTGAACCCTAATGCATCACTGTCCTCTGCTTTTTCCTCAGATGAACCATGTCTCCAGTACCGTCGGAATGTGTTTTATCCTAAAGCGAAAGAGCT
>NC_053127.1:26439744-26502812 GCF_010015445.1 Perca fluviatilis | reverse complement strand
TTCCATTCCACTCCTTCCTGTCTCCGAATCCATGTCCATTCCTTTCCTTCCTTCCTTCCATCTCCTGTCCATCCTCCATTCTCCCCACTGTCATTCTCCTTCCTCCTTCTCCATCCCTCCATTATTTCCATTCCTTCCTCCTTCCTGTCCTCCTTCCTTCCATTTCATGTCCTCCTCCCCTTTCCTTTCTCCATTCCATCCATGTCCATCATTCATTCTTCCATCTCCCTCCTTCCTTCCACCCTGTCCATCCTTCCATTCCTCAATCTCTTTCCTCCTCCATTTCCTCCATGTCCTTTCATCCTCTCCTTCCACCTGGCTCTCCACTACTTTCCTCCTTCCCCTCCATCCACTCCACCATTTCCACTCATTCCTTATTTTATATCTTTCCTTCTTTCTCTCTTTCTCCTCACCCTGTTCTTCCTCCATTCCTGTCCTCCATATTCCTTCCTGTCCATAAATCCTTCCTCCTTCCTTTCAAGACTCTATATTACCTCCACTCTTTCTCTCTAAAGGGCTCCTCTCTCCTCTCTCCTCTTTCTCTCTTTCTCTCTCCTCTCCTCTCTCCTCTCCTCCTCTCTCCTCTCTCTCCTCTCCTCCTCTTTCCTCTTTCTCTCTCTCTCTTTCTCTCTCTGCCTCTCTCCTCTCTCTCCTCTCTCTCTCCTCCTGCCTCTCTCCTCTCTCTCCTCTCTCTCCTGTCTCCTTTCCTCCTCTCCTCTCTCTCCTCTCTCCATCTCTCTTTCCTCTCCTCTCCTCTCTCTCTCCTCTCTCGCCTCTGCCTGTCTCTGCCTCTCGTGTCTCTCTCCTCTCTCTGCACTCACCTGCTCTCCTCTCTGCTGTGTGTCTGTGTGTCTCCTCTGTGTGCCTCTCTGTTCCTCTCTCTCTCTCTCTCTGCTCTCTCTGTCCTCTGCTCTGCCTGTCTGTCTCTGCGCCTGCTCTCTCTCTCCTCTCTCTCCTGTGTCTGTCTCTCTCTCTCTCTGCCTACCTGTGTGTGTCGTCTCTCCTGTGTCTGTCGTGTGTGCGCCTGTGTGTGTCCTCTCTCTGTGTCTGTGCGCCTCTTTGTGCCTCTCTGCCTGTGTGCCTGTGTAGTGTCTCTCTCCTCTCACTGTGTGCTCTCTGTGTTTCTGTGTCTCTCTCTCTTTTTCTTGTGTGTGTCTCCTCTGTCTGTGCTCCTCTGTTCCTCTGTCTCTCTCTCTCTCCTCTCTCTCCTTCTGTCTCTCTGTGTCTCTGTCTCTCTGTGTGCCTGCCTGTGCCTGCTCTCTCTGTGCTCTCTCTCTGCCTGTGTGCCTGCCTCTCTGCTGTCTCGTGTCTGCCTGTGTCTGTGTGTGTGTGTGTGTGTGTGTGTGTGTGTGTGTGTGGTGTGTGTGTGTGTGTGTGGTGTGTGGTGTGTGGTGTGTAGTCTCTCACCATATGCCTGCACTATATATACTCTCTCACCTCCTGCTCTCTACTCTCTCTCTCTCTCCTGCTCTCTCTCTCTCTCTCTCTTTCCTCTCTCTTTCTCTCTCTCTCTCTCTTTCTCTCTCTCTTTCTCTCTTTCTTTCTCTTTCTCTCTCTCTCTCTTTTCTCTCTCTCTATATATCTCTCTCTCTCTTCTCTCTCTTCTCTCCTCTTTCTCTCTTCTCTCCTCTCTCTCTCCTCTCTCTCTCTCTCTCTTTCTCTTTCCTCTCTCTCACACATACATCTCTTTCTCTCTATATGTGTGTTATGTATGTATTATACTCTCTCTCCTCCTCTCTCTCCTGTGTATGTATGTCTGTCTCTCTGTGTGTCGTGTGTGTGTGTGTGTGTGTGTGTGTGTGTGTGTGCGTTCTCTCTGTTGTGTGTGTGCTTTCTCTCTCTCTCTTTCTTTCTGTGTGCTCTCTCTCTCTTTTCTCTATCTCTGTATGTATTTATACTCGCTTATATGTGTCTGTGTGTATCATATTACGTATGTATGTATAGTTTATGTATGTATGTATTATGTATACATGTGTGTATATATATATGTATATATGTGTATATATATATGTATATATATGTATATTTTTTTTCCTTCTATCTCTCTCCTCTCTGCTCTCTATATGTGTATCTCTTTATATGTATGTTATGTATATGTATATGTAATTTTGTGTATATATATGTATGTATGTATGTATATATATGTGTATGTATGTATGTATGTGTGTGTGTGTATATGTGTGTATATGTATGTATGTATGTATATATGTATGTATGTATATATGTATGTATGTATGTATGTATATATATATGTATATGTATATATATATATGTATATGTATATATATATATGTATATGTATATATATATATATATATATATATATATATATATTCTCACTGAAGGCATCAAAACTATGAATGAACACATATGGAATTATGTACTTAACAAAAAAGTGTGAAATAACTGAAAACATGTCTTATATTTTAGATTCCTCAAAGTAGCCACCCTTTGCTTTTTTGATAGCGCTGCAAACCCTTGGTGTTCTCTCAATGAGCTTCATGAGGTAGTCACCTGAAATGGTTTTCACTTCACAGGTGTGCCTTGTCAGGGTTAATTAGTGGAATCTTTTCCCTTATTAATGGGGTTGGGACCATCAGTTGTGTTGTGCAGAAGTCAGGTTGATACACAGCCGACAGCCTTATTGGACAACTGTTAGAATTCATATTATGGCAAGAACCAATCAGCTAAGTAAAGAGAAACGAGTGGCTATCATTACTTTAACAAATGAAGGTCAGTCAGTCCGGAAAATTGCGAAAACTTTGAATGTGTCCCCAAGTGCAGTCAAAAAACCATCAAGCGCTACAATGAAATTGGCTCACATGAGGACCGCCCCAGGAAAGGAAGACAAAGAGTCACCTCTGCTCCTGAGGATAAGTTCATCCGAGTCACCAGCCTCAGAAATCGCAAGTTACCAGCAGCTCAGATTAGAGACCAGATGAATGCCACACAGAGTTCTAGCAGCAGACACATCTCTACAACAAATGTTAAGAGGAGACTGCGCGAATCAGGCCTTCATGGTCAAGTAGCTGCTAGGAAACCATTGCTAAGGAGAGGCAACAAGCAGAAAAGATTTGTTTGGGCCAAGAAACACAAGGAATGGACATTAGACCAGTGGAAATCTGTGCTTTGGTCTGATGAGTCCAAATTTGAGATCTTTGGTTCCAACCGCCGTGTCTTTGTGCGACGCAGAAAAGGTGAATGGATGGATTCTACCTGCCTGGTTCCCATCGTGAAGCATGGAGGAGGAGGTGTGATGGTGTGGGGGTGCTTTGCTGGTGACACTGTTGGTGATTTATTCAAAATTGAAGGCATACTGAACCAGCATGGCTACCACAGCATCCTGCAGCGACATGCCATCCCATCTGGTTTGCCTTTAGTTGGACCATCATTTATTTTTCAACAGGACAATGACCCCAAACACACCTCCAGGCTGTGTAAGGGCTATTTGACCAAGAAGGAGAGTTATGGAGTGCTGCGCCAGATGACCTGGCCTTCACAGTCACCGGACCTGAACCCAATCGAGATGGTTTGAGGTGAGCTGGACAGCAGAGAGAAGGCAAAAGGGCCAACAAGTGCTAAGCATCTCTGGGAACTCCTTCAAGACTGTTGGAAAACCATTTCAGGTGACTACCTCTTGAAGCTCATCAAGAGAATGCCAAGAGTGTGCAAAGCAGTAATCAGAGCAAAGGGTAGCTACTTTGAAGAAACTAGAATATAAGACATGTTTTCAGTTATTTCACACTTTTTTGTTAAGTACATAATTCCACATGTGTTCATTCATAGTTTTGATGCCTTCAGTGAGAATCTACAATGTAAATAGTCATGAAAATAAAGGAAACTCATTGAATGAGAAGGTGTGTCCAAACATTTGGCCTGTACTGTATATATTTATTTTAGAACACCCCAATTTTTCTAGTTTTTTATTGAAATTTAAGCAGTTCAAGTCCAATGAATAGCTTGAAATGGTACAAAGGTAAGTGGTGAACTGCCTGAGGTTAAAAAAAAAAGTAAGGTTACCCAAAACTGAAAAACTAAATTTTTCAGGGAACAAGAAATGGGTAAACAACATAAAGCTGTTCTGTAGCAATGGAGGTTGATCAAGCTTTGAAAGTTGGTGCTACCAATTCCCACAGGTGTTCCAACTCATCTGGATTACTTACAACCCCCTCTGTGTGTATAACAGTATTGTTGGAACACACTGTGGTACCGTACCCTCGTGAGCATTATTTGAACAGTATTATACTGCAGAAAGTAGTGTGTTGCTATAAAAATGGTGGGAAAAATACAATTAACAATGGAAGAGAGACAGACCATCATAACACTTAAGAATGTTGGTCATTCCTACAGAGAAATTGCGAAGAAAGTCAAGGTGTCAGTGAGTACAGTATTCTTCACCACCAAAAGGCACTTAGAAACTGGGGGAAACTCTGACAGGAAGAGGTCTGGCAGATCCAAAGCCACAACAGAATCAGAAGACAAGTTTCTGAGAGTCAACAGCTTGCGTGATAGGCGGCTCACAGGACAACAGCTTCAAGCACAGCTTAATAGTGGTCGTAATAAGCAAGTCTCAGTTTCAACTGCAAAGAGAAGACTTCGAGCTGCAGGTTTGATAGATCGAGTTGCAGCAAGAAAGCCATTGCTAAGACGTTAGAATAAGAAAAAGAGGCTTGCCTGGGCCAAGAAACCTCGTCAATATGTAATATAATATAATATATACTATGGACTGGAAGAAGGTGCTATGGACTGATGAATCAAAATGAAATCTTTGGTTCATCACGCAGGATTTTTGTACGCCGTCGAGTTGGCGCATGGATGGTTCCTCAGTGTATGACATCAACTGTCAAACATGGAGAAGGAAGCGTGATGGTCTGGGGCTGTTTTATTGGATCCAGGGTCGGTGATTTGTACGGAGTGAAAGGCACCCTGAACCAAAACGGCTACCACAGCATTTTGCAGCGCCATGTAGTACCCTCTGGTATGCGCCTAGTTGTTCAGGGGTTCATCCTACAGCAAGATAATGACCCAGGTACCCAGGATCAAAGCTATGCCAGAACTACCTTAGGAAAAAAGAACAAGATGGGAAGCTTAAAAACATGGAGTGGCCAGCACAGTCACCAGACTTAAACCCCATTGAGCTGGTTTGGGATGAACTGGACAGAAAAGTGAAAGCAAAGTGCCACACATTTATGGGAACTTCTGCAACAGAGTTGGGAAGAACTTTCTGAAGAATATTTGATTTCCATTGTAGAAAGAATGCCATGAGTGTGTTCAGCTGTTATATCTGCCAAAGGGGGTTACTTTGATGAGTCAAACATTTAGAATACATTTTGGTTTATAAATTGATTCTATGATTTCTTTTTTTAACTTAAATTGTTCATTTGTTCTATTCTTTCATTTCAGAGTACAATAAGACATTTAACTGCATGAATTTTAATAGAAACCTGGAAAAGTTGGGGTGTTCTAAATCTTTTGACCAGTAGTAAGTAAGTAAGTAAGCAAACAAGCAAGCAAGCAAGCAAGCAAGCAAGCAAAAAACCCATTGAAAATACAACACAAAAGACAGTGACTCCAGAAATGAAGTTTTGATTTGTGGCTTGCAATTGAATAGAACTGTAGTTTTAAACTGGATACATGATAACCAAAAATGCTTTTTCTGTCTGACAGAGGTTAATCATACTTTGCTTCATATTCCCATGCATTCACTTGGTTATGTAAATACAACTATCCTTGTAATACCTTATTAGAGCCCCAATATCTTTCTTGGCCTTGGAAGAACTGCCACCACATCACAAATCTACTCATGTGGGACTACAACTAAAATTCATTTTCACTTTTGGAAAATCAATACTGACCTTGTGGACGAGCTTCATAAAAGTATTTTAAGTGATTCAAGGCTCTGATGCAAAGGCTGATTGACAGAGCCACTGATTAGATGGGTTGAAACCAACACATTATTTTTGCTCCAGGCGTGTAGATAATGGTACTCACTCACTGACTGTGACTGTCTTGGTAGCTGATGCTACTTTGCAGTGTATTTTAGGCCTGACATACTCACAATGGCCCTCTTTGATCAAGTGATTATTCATTGAGTTGTCTCTGTTATCTGACAGATGAAATGATCTGATGTGATCCAGATAGCTGCTGCAAAGAACTCCTTGTAACTTAATTTTGAATCTCTGGACTTTTCATTCATCACCACCTGATATATTATATGTGGTATGAGGTATGCCATTAATGATTGTTAAAGATATTCATGTCCCACTCAGGATGACTTTTAATAACTTTGGTGATCTACTGACTTTTCATCTAGCACCATCAGCAGCTACAAATTGAGATTTATTTTGTCTAATACTTCGGTTCATGACCAATTACCTGCAAAACTAATGACATTCCCTCTAGAGGTGGAAATTATGAAGCACTTTGTTGATTTGAGTCATTTTAGTTAATTTCAGTTCAAACATTCATATAGTCACTGACTGCGTAGATCATTTGCTTTTTTATAGGCTAATTGATCACACCACTGTTCAACGCATCACCTTTCATTACACGGTTACGCCCTATGTGTTGCTTGTTCAAGCTGTTCATTTCAGTACAAAACTAGATCAATACAAGCACTGTATGTAAGGTTAAGGGCTCACCTGACAACTATTTGCAACAGAGCTATCACAACTGTTCCTATGGGGTTCACTGTTTTTCTCTTTTAGCTAGGGCTGGGTACCAAATGTAATACTTTTTTAGGCACTGACTGAATGGCCTCTAAAGTATCGAAAAATGCCTCGTCATTCAATATCCATTTTCAATACCTAAGGAGTAAATCTCATCAGCGTCACTGAGCCATTAAGCATGCTGCATGCTTCTACCAAGATCTAATAATGTTTGTAATTGGCTGTCTAACGTTACACGTTGTAGGGACAAAACTCTACGTTACGCACGGAGACGGGGCTCACGTAGTAGGAGCTGAAAAACAAGAAAGATTTGTGCCGTAATGTTATTTGTTTTTGTTTTATAAAATTGGTATTGAAAAAGTATCGTTTAGCAACCGGTATCGAAGTCACAGTATTGGTACTGGTATTGGAAAATTTTGAACAATACCCAGCCCTGCTTTTAACTAGGCAGTAATGTACTGTGTATCACGGCTGAGCTGACAGCGCGGTTTGATCAGTCACCAGTGAGAAGCTCTACTGCTAAAAGCTACTGATTCAGTCAGTGGCAATGTTGATTCCGTATAGTCAGTTCAGTTTGAAGATTCTGTGTCAAACATTTGTTTGTACATGTACCGAACACGAACACCTTTATGTTTAGTGCTCAGTAGCAAATTAAAATTAAAATGGTGAACATGGCTAATATTATACCTGCTAAACATGAGCATGTCGTTGTTATCACTAGGTGCAAGTTAGTGTGCTAACATTCACATTTAGCTTAAAGCATGCATGTACAGTACACGGACATGGCTGTAGACCTTTAGCCTGGTAAAGTGCAATAGAGCTCAACAGTTACACTTAAAAAATGTGTTTTTTCAAAACAACATTTTGAAAACCGCAAAAAAGGTTAAGGTACAAGACTGTACATAGACTTCAATGGCAGAAGCTCACTCTAGCCGTTCACAGATTTGGGGGTGCAGTAAACCTTTCCGTGGTAATAACCAGTTCAACCAATCGGAGACATCGCTGTTATGGGTAGGATTGTGGGTAGAGTAGTCTTTTTTTTTTTTTAGTCTTACGTTTGCAAATTAAGGTTGATTTCATACGGACTTGTGGCTTCTACAGGAGCCGAAACTTTTGTTTAACAACCGCGGAGCTTGTGGTCAGTTTACCTTGGATGGTTTTAGACATTATGGCTAATAATCAAAATTATCCTTATGGATAAAATGAATGGGCTTTTTATTTCTGGAACCACACTGTTAAGCTCTATACTCACATACAAAGAAGTGGCAGTCATTTTTAAAAAGTGGCTCACCTCATCGTGTAGAGCAGCGTTCCGTTGTCGACTAGTCGTAGCAGTTTGTTAGGAGTCGTCATGTTGTGGGCCACTGATTTCTTTCCGTTGTGGAAAAATGTATCCGGAGTCCATATCTTACTGGCCAGGAGGTTGTTGAGGGGTAAAACTTGCATGGGCCCGTCAAACTTCAGCCTCTCGTCCCTCCAACTCTGACGGAAGAAGACATCAATGGTGTACTCCTGAGGGGAACAGAGTGCAAAAGATTAGTTGGCAAGATAACCGTTTACAGAGATGAGACACGGCACTGGTTAAATCGAGGTAATCCATTTGGTTGTAATATTTAACCCTTTAACATCCTTGGTATGGCAGACATGTTGACATCAACGCTGGAAAAGCACGGGTAGAATAAATATTGTTAGTTATGGCTGCATTCCATATACTGTACTGTAGGTGAGCCAGTTCCAGGGCTCTGGTATTATGACTCAGTCTTACCGGGAAACTTAATGGACATGTTTTTCAGGCACTGTGGTCAATTTTCAAAAAGACGCCATGTCACAAGGGATAAAAGACCAAAAGAAAATCTAACCCAGAAATTAAGGGGAATAAAATCAGAATGTATGATGTAGACTGTATGTGAAAGTAGTCATTAAAAAAAGTAAATAAATAAAAAAAATAAAAAATAGGGCTGCGCAATATATCGATATTATATTGATATCGTGATATGAGACTGGATATCGTCTTAGGTTTTGGATATCGTAATATCGTGATATGAAACAAGCGTTGTCTTTCCTGGTTTTAATGGCTGGATTACAGTAAAGTGATGTAATTCTTTTAATTTACCAGACTGTTCTAGCTTTTCTATTATTTACCTTTACCCACTTAGTTATTATATACAAATTAATGATGATTATTTATCAAAACTCTCATTGTGTAAATATTTTTTTGTAAGCACCAATTGTCAACCCTACAATATCGCCGCAATATCGATATTGAGGTGTTTGGTCAACAATATTGTGATATTAGATTTTTTTCCATATCGCCCAGCTCTAGTGTGCCATGCTTTATCATCTGCAAACAACAAACGGCTTCAACAAAAAAAATAACTGGCCAGCACATGTATTATCTGTCCAAGAGTATACATGTGCGCACACAAATACGTTACACCAGTTTTTGTAGAGAAATATTGTGCTTTTTAAAGTTATGTATTCATTACGAAATTACTACTTTGTTAACAATGTACTGTTTACCTTTTATGCCTAACCATAGACTTAGACACAAATGAGCATCAGCGAGAAACCTTGTAATACATTTGTTTCATGATTAATTAATATGCAACAAAGTCTTTCTGTGTTGTCACCAACACACAAAAACTAAATAAAATACAAGAATGCAGGGAGTAACCATTCAAAAGGAATTTATTTTACATTATTCATTTAATGAACTTGGTGTCCTAGCAACAGACTTTCCTCATCAGCTGCGTACAGTGGATGTGCAGACTGAACGCAGATGGAAATGAGCTGTATCTCGCGCAACATTACTGGTGATCAATAAAAGCACGGCGTATGTGTTTCTCACTCATTGACTTTGTGCTTTGGCTCGTACGGTGAAAGGTTACGCGTGCTGCACCGCTCAGCGTTGAGCTCTCCCTAAGAGAGTGGCTTTAACAACAGGAAGCCATCATCCTCAGCAGGAGAGGTGTACAGCTTCCACTCAACACAGCACCACGGCTCCTCTAAACAGCGCAGGCTGGACATCTGTTAATGGATGTGATTGACCTCCTGGCGGCCTGCATACAGTACCATAGCACCATTCCACTGCTTCTTTCCTCACAACAGTGCTCAAATAAGGCCCGCAGAGAGCTTAACAGACAGACAATAGCAAAAGTATGACAAACGCGTGTTTTCCGGGATGGAAAGAGTGATAGAATATCATAGTCAGGTAAAAGTACTTGCTTTAAGGACATTTTCTGTAAAGTGCCCATATTATGAAAAAATCACTTTTTCTGGGATTTGGGGTGTTCTTTTGTGTCTCTGGTGCTTCCACACACATACAAACTTTGAAAAAAATCCATCCATGCTGTTTTGAGTGAGATACGGTTTCTGAATGTGTCCTGCCTTCAGTCTCCTAGTGAGCTGTTCAAAATCGGCTCGGACTGTGACGTCACAGCTGGCTAACCACAACCTTTAGCTCGTAGCTAACGGTTAGCATGCTAACGCTAGCATGCTACGTCGTTCTCAATAGCAAAGCACTGCTACAACACACACAAGTTCACCATAATCTACAAAAGAACTACTTACATGTGCGCCCTCATTTAGAAGTCTCCCAGCTAATCCTGCCTTGTAACTGACCAAAGTTGGAGAAACAGGCTTTCTTTTACTGTCTCTAGAGTTAGCTAGCTGACATGCTCTACATCTGAGCTACTGAGCATGTGCGAGTGCAATCAAAGATAGTAGTGAAGAAGAAGATGAAAAGAGGTCTCACTCTGTAGCTAAAACAGAAATCAGGTGAAAAGAGGATCTGCAGCAGTGAGAGAGAGCTGTGCAGTACAACAAAAATATGGTGTTTTTAGAAAATTAAACCATGTAAACCTATTCTGGTACAACCTTAAAATACAGTTATGAACCTGAAAATGAGCATAATATGGGCGCTTTAAAGGTGCTGTAGGTAAGATTGTAGAAGATCCAGGACTTAGCCAAAAAATTTGAACATCGACAACTTCTCAGTCCCTCCCCCCTTTCCGCTAAACCCCAAAACGGTCTCCTAAGCCCCTCCCCTCCCCTCCCCTCCCCCCAGCACTGATTGGTGCATCTGAACAGGGAGTGTGGATTTTTGCAAATTGCAATACAGGCTGTAGGTGGTGCCAGAGGAGCCAGATACATTTTTGTTATTACCTGCTTCATGTAGTTCTACTCGAACATAGGGTCAGTTTCGGTAAATATGACAGAAAGTTAGTTTTGTAAGTCTTACCTACTGCACCTTTTTTAAGAAGAAAGTTACAGTATATGATGATGCTTTAAAATAAAACTTTTAAATGAAATAACACCTTCAGACTAAAAAATAAATGGCATTAACATGCCAATGTATACAGCACCTTATTAGAATTAACAAGCAATGGAGACTACTAAATTTAAATCAAACTGTCAAAAATGACAGAAATAGATAAAAAAGAGCTATGGACACAGCGGTGGGTGCAACAAGCATTTTTAGGCTAAATACATTAAATAAGTTGCCACTTTAATAGCAGAATAAAGCATCACAAAGGCCGCCAACACTGAGATGTACTGTATACATAATATAAACTACACAGCAGCTACAGCCTACAAACAACATATTAAAACAAAGAGAGCCTGCACAGTTTTTACAACACTGCGTTGTAAGGCGAGGCACGTTTTCATCGAGAGAGAGTGAGTTACATCCGTCAGGGCACATTCAGACCAGAATAAAATGGATCCGGAAAATGGCCGCACGGTTGTGCGGCGGTGGGAGTGTCACTTAAATGGCCCATTTGTGTGAGGTCCTGTTGTGTTATTTAACCAGCCAAAAAGTATATTTCAGAATTGTAGTTTTCCGTCACATCGTTTTATAGATTTCGACATTTCCGACCGCACTTGAAGGCTACTTCATTTCGCGGAGAAAGAGAGAAAGAAATGAGACGGAGTTGTTGTCTTGTTGTTGCAAGAAACAGGCAGTCCATTTGTTGCGTTTCGTTTGTTTTTGTTAACCCTCATTGTGTTTAAAACTTTCTTGTGGCAGCGATAGAGGCAGTGATGTTTACTGTACGCTGTACTGTGTACGCTCAGAAGTTGTTTCAGTCGTGCAACAGAAAACTCAGATAGGACAGATAGGCTAGTCTAGGTAGCTGTCTGGATTTACCCTGCAGAGATCTGAGGAGCAGTTGACCATAGTCCTCAGAATTCACCAGAGTTTAGAATGCCAACACAAAAGAAGCGTTAGGTAACGGAAATCCGGTCGAAAAAAAGAACATACGGCGGAATTTCCGGCGGCAACAGGGCAATCCCGAGGGTGGAAGGTCGTGGATATAGACTAACTCTCTTCCCAAATTTAAAAAGTAATTTATCTACTTTTCCACAGTTTGGTCGTGAATTAGATGCCCAGTGCAGACAACCAAGAACTTTCCAGGTCACAAGAAAGACTGATGAACACACACAGGCAGTAGGACGCACACTATATGGTGATTTATTGTTCTTTGACCAAAACTTTCTGGCAACACTACAAGAAAGTTAGTTATATCCTGGCACAGAAAGACCCTGGACCATTAAATCTCTATTACCACAGTTACGCTCTTCTATGCACTTAATTCTTTTTGCCTTTTTCTTTATGAGATCCAACAACATTGCCACATCTCATCCCAATCACTGTAAAACATCCAGTGATGATTAACCAGACAGACCGCAGTGTGCTTGGCCCAGTTGGTCGAAGCCATCATTTGTTTGTTTCCTTTGGACAGAAATCTCCTGTAAACAGAGGGAATTAATTTGAAAATTGAATGACGAGGAATGAACGAGGAAAAGCTTAGTCAATCTCCACACAAATGGCACAATCGGTTCAAATGCCAGCTGGTCTTCCTCCAGGAACTGAGTGATTGATTTCTCCTTGACAGAGGAGACCAAGCGGAGCCTCTATCCAACAGTAGTTTTATAGCAACAAGGATCATGAATGGATTTACTGTAGCAAACAACTGTAATTTAAATGGCATTGGCAAATGGCAAAACACATTTATGGCATCTGTTACTAATAGATTCATGAATACAAAACCACTCCTCACAAAAACATTACTGTGTGTGTGTGTGTGTGTGTGTGTGTGTGTGTGTGTGTGTGTGTGTGTGTGTGTGTGTGTGTGTGTGTGTGTGTGTGTGTGTGTGGGCATGCCACAACTGTCCCTGGATGGATAAGAAGTGGGACTTAAAGCTTCTACAATCAATATTTCTTAGATTCACAATGGATCAAATGACTACGCGTATTGTGCAAGGGGTCACGGTTAGTGACAAACCCACAGAGCTTTATCACATGACTCTGCAGTCCGCTGCAGTTCTGCGGAACGTTCCAGCGTATTTCGGCTAATTATTTTGGGTACCTGGCCCACAGCTTTACTGTTGGTTCTCTCTCACCGCTCTTATCGGCATCATTTTCAGACGCAGCAGGCTGCTGTTTTCAGCTGCAAAGCTCTGATAAACACACTGTATACACTTCCTGCCCAGCACTATTTTTTTACTTGAATTCAATCAGGTAAACACAAAAAGGACTCCAATATATTGCGGTTTGTGAACACATTTGCTTTATGAAATTTATTAGGCAATAATATACCAATGGGCACACGCTCAGCATGCTAAGCTTCAAAGTACACAGTTAGACTTATTTCAGCGTCATCTGTATCACAGAGGTAAGAAGTTACATTTAATGGAATCCCCTTAGCTGTTGCATATAAACAACATACTGTATATTAATATATATTAGGTATAATATGTCACTTTGCTACATTAAAATGTCTAAAAAAACGACTTTATATTTTGTTGAGTTGTGTACTTACATTATCCCAAATGTTTCCAACAATGTTCAAACCCAAAGAAATCTGTAATTTTAATCAAGTCAGTTACCGTTACGTCTGTCAATGGCGTCCTATCCCCTTTGCACATGCATCAGCACTGTCTGCGGATGTCTGGATCTCAAGTTGTCTAAGTTATAATACATTTAATGAATTAGGTAAAACTATCTCTGTGTTTATTCTCATGATTCATAATGATGTAGAAATCACTGTCATTGTCCTTTTATGCCTTAACAAAATGGGTCTAATGTTTTTAAATCGAGGTCAATTACTGAACACTCAGTAAATACTGTAGAATTGTCACAGCAGTGCTTGAAAGAACGCACAAACGGATAAAAATAGGGACTATAAAACGAGAGCGCGAACAAGCTTGTCACGCACACACACAAATGTCTCCTTTGCTCATATGCGAGTGTGAAGAGGAGCGGCGGAGAGAACCAGCCAGTAGCAGGGCTGAAGTAGTGAGAGAATGAAAGGAAATGAGGAAAATGATAGAAAAATGCTGATAAGGTGGCAGTTAAGGTAGGATGTACGGTAGACTGGGCTAAATGAGTCCAGACGTGTCTGGTTCTCTGATAATGACAGGAAGGTTGTGTCTAATATCTGATAGAATATTAATGCAGCCTTCTATCTTCAATTAATGAGTTCATTAAATTCTAAACATTTAGACATTAGATCACATTTGACTAATGTCATCATGTTTTAATTCGGTTTTGCTTAACAGATCTGGAAATGTAAGGCTTTGGCATATTTTAGTCATTTGATTTTGTGGTTTTACAGGTGATGTGCAAGCTTTTAATTTGTTTTATCTGGTTAATCAAAGTACCTATCTGCCATTTTTAAAAGCAACATTTTATTTCCCCTTTCCAAATATATTACAAAGACAATGAGTGTCCTGATTGAATTCATTATTAATTTAATATCATGACGCAGTGACTCAAACAAGTTGCAAAGTCCCAAAATCGACATTTCAGATTATTTCCACACAATAACTTATTGACCAATGTTCCTACTTGGTGTGCATGTTTTTGTTTATGTACATCAGCTGACTGGTTTGATTTAGTGCCCCTGACAAGACATACTGTGCGAGAGCGGCGTTTCCCCAATTTGTGGTGCAGAAATGTGATGTGATATATGTTACTATGGCTTGTTTTTGACAGTACACAGCAGACCAGAGATAACACTCTGATTAGCAGGTGTGGTGATGATACAGACGGCTTCCTGGAGGCAGTGTATCCATGCGACTTGGCTCTTCTGAACTTCACACTCTGGGCATTGTAATGATTAGTCAAAGATTTGATTAACGTCTAGTCTAATTACTAGTCGTTCTTGCTCTCGGGTTGTCAATTATTCTCTCCCGCTTCCCTTCTTGTGTGCTGATCACCTTTCCATGCTGGGAATGGAACCTGTGTGAGACTTGCAATGAGCTGTGAATCCCATACCCACTCCAATTATCTTCAGCGTACATCAGCTTCTGCAGCTCTGAGGCATAGACATGTTTAAGCAATTTCATTGTGCCACGACTTCAGACCCTCACATTTTGTTCCACAAACATAATCCGCCTAGAATCTGAAAGTGGTAAACAGATGGTGTGTACTGTAGCAGTGAACGTGTTTATGCCTACAGTCATTTAAAGCCAGTAAAAACATGATGCATTTTTTTATTTTTATTATTACATTTAAAGATTTTTTTTTAAAGATTATTAAATTAAAGTTGTTTTAAGCTGCTCTCAAGGAAATTATAACTGATTCACATTTAAGAAGTAAATGTGAGAGAATAGAAATTTTGGTCAAAATGTAGAAGAACAATGTGCAACCATATCACCTAAAAAAAAAAATAGTTTATATAAATGGCTTTGGCACAGAGTTTAAAGGTTATTGCTGCGTGGATTTTATTCACTGAAGTGCTCTTGTCTGAAGTCACTGAAGTCGTAGCTAGGTGATCGGGGTGAATAAAGGGCTGACCGTCTCTAGACTCTCTAAACTAGAGACTCCGATAGGAGTTGTTTCAGTAAGATTTCGTCACGGATGTGCTCCTGTCTTAGTCAATCCAATTTTCTACGCGGGCCGTGAAACGGCTCGGCCCCGCTGTACTATGAAACTGGAACATGGAGCGTATTTTTACGCTTCGCCTCTATTTTCTTTCGTTTTTACACACATAACTACAGTGATTGTGTGTTGTGCTCATAGTGCTGCCAAAAATGCAGGTGACCTACACTCAATAGCGTGCTTGAACGCATCCTGTAGACACAGACGGAATGTGCTACCCAAACATGTTAGCCTGCAAAGACACTTTGGTGAGAACAAGATTGTGGTTTCAGTTAAATATTGAAAAGGTAAACATATCCCATCCTGTGCCACCATTTACTTTTTAAATATTTAACAAAGACGGGGCCGACGTAGTGTGGTTTTATTAATGTATTAATGTACAATGTGTTGAGTGACATAACATATTTTAGTCTGCCTTTCTGCACAACCAAAACATAAGATGCTGTGTGAATCAATGGGTCACGCTGTGGGTGCTCACAATGATCTTAAACATGGAACTCCATGGTCGGTTTTGTCCACTGACAATTCCTTTTAAGGTTTATTCAGAAATGTGTCATCAAAGATGTTGAAACGCAAGAATAAAAAAAGTGGAGTGGAAAAATATGGAGCTGCAGATGGCGGGGTCACTCTGTTCCGCAGCAAAGTCCTGTTTTATTTACCGTATACCACATCACAAGCAACAGTGCTTAGCCACAACATGTTAATTACAACCACAATCATGTTAATATAAGCTTACTATAGCTTATAACAGCTCTTCTGACAGCAACCATGTGGGAAATTGAATTTTGGAACAAAGGGTAGGTGTTAGGGTATGCAAAGACTGTGCCTGCTTTTCTTTCTAGTTGTTCCTGCCATGCTAATGAAAAATATTGTGATGCTAGGGAACATGATGACATGTATGGTGAGTGAAAAAAAATGAAGCCCTATTTTAAGAGTATAGTGTTTTTTTTTGTTTTGTTTTTTTTTGTATCTGAAAGGTGCTGAAAATCTACGTATGAGACAAATTAAAAATTCTCGTGAAAAGGGGGCTTATTTGGGCTTGCAAGTCTTTGAACAAGGTCAACATGATTGATGCAGAATCCAGGAGTTCACCTTCAAATTTTAGTAACAAACCTCCATCTGTTCTGTTCAAAAGACCTTGAAGTGCTCCGGCATTTTTCTTTTTTTTTTTTTTTGAGTTTGCTCAGCTGTGTGCTGAAAAAATCCCCCTCAGATATTTAAAAAAATGTTTACTCCCTGAGATTGTGAAACTGTGGTGAGATGTGGCACTGACATCACTGACATCTTTGTCAAAGCAGGCTTCGGCACCGTACCTGTGACAGCCTCAATCGCTTTCCATTTCATCAGAGCAGACTTGTCAAATCGCACCATGAAATGGGTAAATATGTCATGACAGCGCATACAGTACATGTGAATGAGATGCGACTCCGTAGACCTTCTGAGAGAGGGGGAAGGTGAGACAGAAAAAAATAGACTGAAGAAAAATCCGCAAGAGTTTAGTGAAAAAGGGGCCTTGATGTAGAGAAACGCATACATGTATACTTACCAGAGATCAGCATCAAAATCGTAACCCACATTCTGACTCTTGGTGTGACACGCTGCAGAAATCTGCCGTGGTCAGACACCACTCTGAACAACGTGCCTTGTTATCGAACTAATACTCGAGTTTCACGCCGATTATGCAGTTAGCTTCCCTCCTGTTGCGATAGTGGCACTAAAGGCAGATGTGGCGTATTGGGGTCCAAGTGAAGGCTGAACGAGTGGCCCTCAGGCCGAGCGAGAAGCAGACATTTCTGGGACACTTGATGTTACGATGAGAGATGGGGAATTGGACCACTGGATGTACACGACATAAAGTATGAGATGCAAAGGTTATACTGTGTGCTCTGTCTAGGATCGTTGCAGTTTTCTAAGTTTTTCCAAGCATTTAATGCTTCACATTTTTAAGCCATGCTAGCGGCGAGACCCGAGGGATGGCACTGGCAGTCGGCCGGTTCACGACTTTAGTCCAGACTGAAAGATCAATGATAAATGGATGGATCCTAATAACTCCGGTGATCCCTTGACTCCTCATTGAGCACCACGAGCAGGTCCGAACTTTCAGGAATCCAGTGAAATATTTTTACATCTACAATATGGATTGGCCATGTTAAACATTACGCCCGCTAACCATCTGCATGCTAGCTCTGTCATTGTGAACATGTTAGCATGCAGACGTTGGGCAGAGCAGTAGTTTACGTACAGGCCCGTTCCATCCTCTGCCGCGCGCTATACCCCACCGCGATCGCGTGTGGTAACGAGTGTCTTGCCTGCCTGACTCGCAGATGTTATTGTCTCTACAAGTGCTTGAAAGAACAATCACATGTGGGCAATATGGAGAAAATTAAATATCACCATATTTTTGACCAAATACCTCGATATCGATACCGCAACGATATTGTAGTGTTGGCTATTGGTGCTTTCACAAAATATTTACACAATGATATTTTTGATAAATAATCAGTAATGTGGATATAATGACTAAGTGGGTAAAGGCAAATAATAGAACCGTCTGGTAAGTTCAGAAAATGACATGTTACTGTTGCAGCCTTTTAAAACCAGGAAAAGACACCACTTATGCCATATTACGATATCCAAAAATGTAATATCACGATATCGATATAATATTGATATATTGCCCAGCTCTACGTGTTCATTAAGCTAGTATCTACCTTCTACTCCAAGCACTCCTGCAATTAGACTCCATGCCTTCTCTTTCCAGGCGTTGTCCTTTTTATAAAAAAACGATCTGTAATGTCTATTATGTTTTTTCCCCTCCAAGATGAGACCTACGATATTGGGGGGTGTCTTTTGGTAAATTGACTGGATGCTTTCACTGTTTCACTTCCTGCCTGGCTGTTTTAACGCCCCGCGGCTCGCATGAAAATAGACGTGGCGCATATCTTTAGCGGAGCGGAGAGCCGTTTCAAGCTAGGTTTATGGTAGACGCGGCGTTCGTGATGTCACAACAGCTGCCGTTTCCAGAGCGACGACTCAGCAAGCTGTTGCGGCGCGTGGTCATGCACCTCTGAAGGTTTGTAACTGCATGCCCGTGCACGCTATAGCTTTCAGTTATCATGGGTGTGTTTACTGCTGTTGCCAGGCAGCCTGCTTTCCTTTACTTCCGCTGTCTTCTTCACTGCTGGTGTTAAGCCAAATACTGCAAGGAACGATGCGTTAAGCATAAACGTCTGAGTGCATGCTCGTAGCGTGCACGCGCCATCTACGGAGGCCCGCACACTGCGTGCAAGTATATCCTAGGCTTCACGCCCGCTTCTGGGACGCGCTGCGGCGCGGGTCGTGGAATGTCAAGCATTGACTTGAATGGCCGCAATTGCTCGCGGCACCTTAGGAACGCAGCGCAGACGCGCCCAGTGGAAAATAGGGGTAAGTCTTGTTGGTACTTGATCAATTATCCATTCTATAAAGTTAACTAAGTACTTAAACAAATGCTCAAACAGATGTTGAATTCAAGGTCCCCTGCAGTTAATGTGGTGAACGTGCTCCAAACTATTTAGACCAGTAGGTAACGAGAGCCTTTGCATGATGTGGAGTAGCACTCCCTGACTGGGGTCATTTGGTATTAAATGCCAAGCACAACCCAGCGCTATCTCAGTGTGCATGTGCTTCCTCTCGCCTCCCCGTCCCAAAAAGCAATGTGCTGATCTCCAGCCCTTATCCTTAGATGTTATACCAATCAATCTAAAACGCAAGCCTTAGATACATTTCTTCATCTCTTTCAACAGCTTCAAGGTAACTAATTAATGCCAAAAAATGGCATCAATAATCCATTTTCCACTACACACATTTCCAAATTTACTTTTTACAAAATACCTTTTGAGTGTGTAGCTATTCAACCAGCAGGTGTGATCTGGTTTCAGTTTCCTGCATTGCGTCAAAAGCAATGCTAGCATTTATGGAGTGGTCTATGAGTTTATTGTGAGGAACCACTTGAAATGTTGAGGTTCAGATTTTTTTCTTTTGTTGGAGCTTATTTACTGCATTTCTGGACGAGCAAAAATCATACCAAAATGACACCTACTAACATAACCCAAGCTAGACACACACAAACTCATTATCTATAATTAGACACCGAGGGACCTGTCAATTTAAAAAGCTTATTAAAGAGTTAGTAGGCTTTATTAATACTCATTAAAAGAATCTGGAGGGAAAAAATTAGCTATGACAAAACAATGACAACAAGCAGTAGACTAAAGGACATTCTTAACATCCTTAGCAGCATACAGCTGCTTTTCCTCACCTTATTTTAATGACTAGGAAAGCTGCCCTAAATGAATCTGGTGAATTGTCTCCGATGCAGAACTTTCCTTTGGTGAACACATCAAGGAAATATCTTAAAAAGCTTCTTTCCACCTCTGAAATACCTCCAGGATTAGTCATTTCCTCTCCTTTTAACTGACCTAGAAAATTGGTCCATGCTTTTGTTTCCCAGAACTGTTTGCTGCAATGCTCAATACTCCGGGGCTGTCCCGCTCCGCACTCAAATGAAATAACACATCCGACTCCTTCTGAACTCAGTAGCCTGGAAACTCATGAACCAGAAAACCTGATCGCATGACCCTGACCTACTGTAGATGTGCCTTTATCGGCTCTGAATACCAGAACTCTGTTTTCAATGCCCAAATACACTTTAATAAAAATCGTGACAAACAACTCGCCCCTCAGTACATCATACATTTACCTCCCTGCTTGCTGATGCAACACTTGTTATTCTCTAAAACTGGAGCGAACCCACTCACTCTCAGATGGTTCCCTCGCTTTTGGAACAGGCACACATTTCAACAATTCAGACCGCTCATTACTAAAATCCAGAGTCAAGACTTACTTATCTAGTGCAGCCAACTACCCACATTTGCTCACTGTACTGTATAACCATCGGTCTTGTCCTCTGATTCCCTCCTCAAAGCTCCTAGAGCTGATCTGTGATCAACGTTTTAGTCCTGTGGATATCATGCAATCCCATACAGTAGCTCTGCTGCCAATTCTACTAATGTGTACGTAGAACTTGGTAGTTACAGTAGGAGGAAATCGTCGGAGTATTTGTTCTGAATGCAAAGTCCAGAAATACATTTTCTCACTTATGCAGTGTTCATTGAACTGAAATTCTCAAAATGTAGGCGTATTCACATAATAACATGTAAACGTATCTGGCTATATGAAAACAAAGATATTGCTTCAGGCTATACACCACATATCACAGACGTAAAAGAAACAAGTAAGTAATCTACTTATATTGCAATGCATATATTTAGACTTGCAACGTGTTTTACAAGTTGTCTGTTCTGTAGTGTGATGCTTCCTGAAGGCTAAAGCCTGATCATGTTTTGAGGCTAGACTGTGGAAATCTTGAAAAGAACTGCTTGAAGCCTTTATGCAGTCTTAATGTGCAGATGGAGACAGAAAATGCAGCGTAGCCTGGGGGCCAGAGCCTTGCCTGGGTAATGAACAGTGAATTCCTGACATCATCTAAAACTGACTAAGCAATGCAGAAATTTAAGGAAATTCCATATGTTGATGCTTTGTTTCTACATCTGCGGAGAGTAAACAAAAAAACAAAGTACATTGATCACAAGACGAAGGTGTGAGTGTGTATGGACAACAGGTATTTTGCCTTTGGTAGCAGACAGAAAGCACCTGCTGTGACCTCACTAACAAAACATTACCACAAGTGGGTTGCTACGTCCTGTGCGGTCATAATGTGTGCCACTGATTGCACTCGGTGCCGTTGATTCATGAGGTTGCCAAGTGGAGCATGTGGAAAAAATAAAATATGGTGTCTAGAATGGAGCCCTGAGGGAGCCCAAAGGTGATATCTGCTGAAAAAGATAAAGCACTGTCTCTTGTAAAAAGGTAACAAAGCTAACACTCTCTCACAAAGCAAGTTCAACACATAGTGGTGAGCATAATGTATCTTCAAAATGGCAGAAATGGTCTCATCAAGGCAGGGGCAAGTTTAGACACTTTTGAATGGGGGAGCCTGACTGTGGCATAGTTTTAAAGAAGGGGGAGTGAAATGAGTAAAAATATGTTAAGACTCAAGTTTAAAGCACGGGTTCTTGCGTTAATAGATTGCATAATTAGTAATTGTTTATTCAGTGTACTAAATGAATGCCAAATTAACCTTTTCTAATATTCTAATCTGCAACCGTATGAATAAATATTTGTAAAATCACATCGGCTACAGCCATGGGCAGATCATTAGACAACATGCCCCTGGACGTGTAAAAGCCCCCTTGCTACATAGAAGCAAGACAAGTCGTTTGTAGTCTTTGTGGTTGCTTCGCATCCCTTTTCATTTTGTCTCTTTGTAGTTTTGTATTTCTTTATGTAGTTATTTGTTTGACTGTCCAACAAGAAACCTGTCACTTCATAGTGTGGTTCTGTCCAGGGACCACGGGCCTGGACCTGGTAGGGCTGTTCAGCAATATAAACAGCCAAGCACATGCAACCATGACAGATTAAAGTATTATTTTTTAAAAACATAAACAAACTATGTGTAATGGCTAAACATGAATGATTCTAAATCAGGAAACTGCAATTTTATAATGTATGCCTCTATGGGGGAAAATAGTGTTACTGTTGTAAAAAGATAAGATCTATTGTAAAGACAAGTTTCTGCAAAATGAGTTGTGATAAATCTTCACCTCAGCATCCTAATGACAATCTATTGGATGTGTCCCTGGTTCTAATGTACAGTACAGATGAGCTATGTATACAGTAAATCAACAGAGAAGTATGAGCACGCATCATATCTTCTATTCACAGAGTCAGCCTCATGTCACCCAGAGCTGCGCTGATTGACAAATGCTTGTAGGCTTTTAAATCAATCACTCTCAGGAATGTCACTACAGTTAGTGTGCAAAGGTAAATGTTGTAAAGTATTTAGCTATCGATAAATAATGTAAGCTGCCTACTTTGTGAGTGTGTGAAAAGCTGGTCACAATGGTATGGCGGTAAGTTTATATTGACCACATAGTTGAATATGGTCTCTGCACAGTGAGTACGTTTACATGCACACCAATATTCCACTATTATTCAGAATATGACAATATTCCGAATTTGATACAGGTCATGTAAACTGTACATTCCGGTTGGTTATTCCGAATGAGGCCTTTTTCCGAATATAGCATTTTCGGGTTAAGGTGTGAAATATTCTGGTATTATTCGGCTTTAAGAGGCTTTCTTTGGACATGTATACAGCACATTCGGAATATGTGTCTCAATCAGGGTTTTTACTGCAGGCATATGGTCAGCTCTGTGCGTTTCTATAGTTGCTGTACACAAACCAACCAGTAAACCGTTTGCAAGGCTGCAGACCCAATAAGAAAGAGAAACACAGCTACTTTTAAACATTATCAAAGACTTGGATATCAACAGGTTTTTGGATATGCGCACACATCGCTACGCCAACCTTTTCAAGAAGCTGGTTGAAGGAACGAAAGAGGGACGCTGTTATCACACAGTCCAACAAGTCCGCACCGCTGGTAAACTTTGAAAAAAATCATATTTTGCACGGCTACATGCAAACGGGAATATTAGTGGAATATTCCCTTTCATTAGCCATGTAAACAGCTTAGTCAGAATATTGTCTTTTTCGGAATAAGGGCACAAACCTCAATATCATGTGCATGTAAACGTAGTCACTGAAGACCTGACTTTGAGAAGTCGTGTTACTTGACATAAGGCTCTTGAAGTTATATTATTTATTGTGTCATGCACATACAAGTGCCGAGCCCACATGAACTTTTAAGACAACAAAAATGGAGGGGTGAAACATTTGTCAGCCAATTACACAACTTCTTACACAATGCAAACAAACACCTTTGTCTTCTGTCCCAAGTTCAACAAATAATCCATCCAGAAAAACTCATCAGAAACTAGAAGGGAACTCAGAGAGCCAAGGCATGCCTTATATCACAATGTTACTGCAGTGGGAATTTTCCCAGTCTGGAACCCAGTTCTTTCTTTTCTTTTTTTCTTTTTATATTCCGACACCACATAAATGTAGCACAAATGCCCTATCTGGCAATGTTAATGAAAGTAAAAGATAATTCCTGTATCCTCCCTGTGATTCGAATAGGTTCTTACTTGGCTGATGCTACACCCTTCCACCATGTTTCATGAAAATCGGGCCAGTAGTTTGTCCGTAATCCTGCTGACAAATGAACAGACAAACTGAACCAAAAACATAACCTTGTTGGCAGTTAATGAAGGGCATTTTATTTGTATAAAACATGTTCATGTCAATAAAACATGAAACAGACTTAATATCATGTAACAAAAAAAGGAAGCCTTTTTCAGAGAAGATTATGTGTAAAGTTACAATAAGAAGCAGCCCCCTGGTGAGACTCAACTCAAAGTTCTCCATAAACCCACTAATCTTGCTACGTCATACAGGCTGTCGGGCCAGCTCAGTGCTGAGCCAGAGAAACAACCCCAGTGCTCAAGGCGGTCAATTAGAGCTGCATGATCAAATATGTCAAATGCCACATGAGGTCCCAAGACAAAGCGTGAACCATATCCAGCATCTGCTGTTTAAAGGAGGACATCCGGGGATCGCAATGGAATTTCTCCAGAATAGTGCCGTTTAAAAAGAGAGCACTTTGACTACAACTTTGTTGTTGTGATACATAGTCATGATATAAATGTCATCTTTCCCTGCTGGTAAAAACTGCACAACAGTTGATTCTGTCCTAAAGTTATTTGACTTTTATAGCTGAGTAGTGCAATTAACAATTTAGGGCCTACAATAATGGCAAATACCTGCATTACAATAGGCACACATCACATTTTAATGTGATTATATCACCCAAAACTAATTATTGAGCTTAAGTATTGCCCTTTTTATTGAGTAAACAACTTTGCCATGTTGAATTTTTAATATTGTCCAGCTCAATTGATGATAGAAGCAGCATTTTAGAGTCGGACTGACTGAGACAAGACTGAGTTTCTCCAGTAATAGTCAGAATTGTTGCATGCATGTCAGGAGAGCAAAATGTGCCAGTTGGTAAGGAAAAACTCAGCAGCAGCACAACTGATATTCAAATACGTAAAGAAGGTTCGGGAGACTTTGATGACTTACACAGAAACATTTTAATGGAATCTCGATTGAGGAGAAAATGTAGGCAGGCAGGACAGTTTACCCACGATGCAACATGGCATCATGACTTTGCGTAAACATACACGCCACTTTCCTAAAGCCAAATGGCGTGTTATCTGTACGAATTTTCAGCTATCCACGTGTATGTCTGTATACAGCAGATCTAAACATCGCCACGAGAACGTGACGTACTATCGCGAGAACAACGTAGGTTGGGTTTAGGAAAAGAACACACTTGCGGGTGAATTGCGTTGATAAACACGCTAAAAAGCGATTATGCGTCTTGATTCCTCTGTCTTCCCCAGATGCAAACACTGCATCTCTCGCTCTAGCTAAGTTTGTTATGCCGAGATATTGATGGTGCCAAATACAAAAGTTGCTCCCCTAAAACCTAGTTGAGTCGGTCTCTCTCTGGGATGTGTGCTAAAGTGTGTCAGGCCCCTTTACCCTGTTTCCACCGACCACCAAAAGTAGACCGTCCTGGAACAAAACATTCCCGTATCATGCAGCTGCCTAAACTCCCTCAATCTATAGCATTCAAGAACAGGTTTTGGTTATTATATTATAACAAAAATATTTGAAGAAAAAAAATGTAGTCTGTCAGACTTTGGCTGGCTTGCTTGCTTTGGTTTGGCTGCTACCCATAGTATTTACTCATTTCCTGAGTGCTTCATCTTGAAAATTAAGTTTTTTGTGCGTTTGTTTTCATAATTAGTTAGACCTACTATAATTTATCTATCCCTGACATAGAAACAAAAAAACTGTTAACTTCAAGCTTTTTTTCCCCTTGGCAAGGCTAGCAGCAGCAATAAAAGAGCAGAGTCTTGAATGATTGGATGTTAAAATACCAAATGTATCTATTGAAAATAAAGAAACTCAGACTCCAAATGAAAAAAGTGGGGAAAAAACTTCTATTAGACAAAGAGAAGATTGTTAACTTAGAAAATGTGTGCAATCCTTGCTGAAATTAAATTATATTACTCTGCAAAGGATGTTCACATGCTGCACAATCCCAAATGACAAATGCAAAGTGAGCACTGCTAACCTGCTGATGACTCACAGTGCTGATGAAAGTGGGGAGGAAGGAGAAGAGGAACACACTCACCATGTCTGTATCCGACACTGGCCCAAAACTCGTCACATAGATGTTTGTCCTCACTTCTGTCACACTCTCTGAGGAAAGGGACGACAAGGACCAGAAAACATTACAGGGAAGCATGTGTACGGAAGGCTTTTGCGTCTTTGTTATGACGGTGATGTCTGCCTCCTGGCATTTAACCAAGCCGCTTCACAAAAGTTCAACTGTAATCAAGGATTAGAGAGCAACACTTCCAAAACTAGATTTATGCAGGCTCAGTGAAGAATTTGTGCCCCTGTTGGATGGCTTAATACCTGGATTCCTACAGTCTTTGGGCATCATTTTGTCAAAACCGTGTTAACTCTGTTGTGCCACAGATTGCAGGTTTTAGAACATAATACTGGACCAATAGTATCATTCTAATACTAATACTATTAGAAATTTCCTAAAATTTGCTGAAACATTGCTAGAAAGCATTGGACATAGTACTCCCAAGTATTTGGCCCAGGAGGGTTTCTACAACCTCAATTTAAGGGCAAAATGTTGCTGCGAGCGACTTCATAGGAGCTTTTGAAAGTCTTTAGTTCAGTAAAACTACCATTTGTTTGGCTCAAGCTAGTTTTGTCCACTACAGCATAAAATCTGCTTTGAGCCAGGTCCAAGTCTTTATCTTAAGAGAGAAGACATCGCTTTTGACCCAACATAATTTAGTTGGCCTACCCCAAAAAACATTTAACAGTCCCTAAGGGACTACTGGCTTAGGAATAATCTACAGCAGTCAGCGTTAAAAATGCAGCTCTATGTGTGTTTTTCTTAAAATAATGGGCACACTTTGCTGCTATTAGACAATTTGTGTCTATTGTGGTATGAATCTGGCATAGCTGTTACAAGGCTCTGTATGTTCCTAACAGGCCAGTGTAGTTCTTTAATCATAATTACATGTATAATAGCACGTTTCGTTACATTACAAGCTCCATTGCTGCTTTAGTTCTGTCAAAATGATTTATGAATTATTCTTGATACTGTAACAGCGATCTAACTGGTGATCATACAGTAAATTAGTCCGGGCTTTTAAATGTGACATTAATTATGAGTTGTGAAATAGTTGCTTCCAATACTTCGCAAATGATTTGAATACAGCATACATGGCATGATATAAAAGTTGTGAGAGATCAAATTTTGCCCTCTTAAGCGTGGGCTGAATCAGCTCCTCTGGGCCGAATGTGTGAAGAAGTAGGCTTTCGAGCCATTGGCGAGACAAATGGCTGCTCCCAGTGGTACAACAACTAGAGAGTGATGAGCCTTTTCTCCAAAAGTGAATAGATCTTGGGCTCCAACTGTGTCCCAGATCTAACTGACCACCCACAGGTGAAGTCTCCAACCCTTTGGCAAAGCCCCCCCTTGAGAGAGAAGATCCACTTCCACATTAATCATTCCTGTGACACAAATAGCTCTCACAAATGCGTGATTATCACAACACCCAGTCAGCAGTTTGCATGGCGGGGGAACAGAATGAGTTGGCCCTGTCCTGTTTACAACAATGCACCGGAGCATAGGGCAGAGCTAATAGATAAATGGAAAAATGAAATGAATTGTTTATCTCATATTACTATCCAGTCTGTTTATCTGAGATAGTCCCACATGACTGTTTCTCCCTAGGACTGCGGGTGGTGGGGCATGGGGGCTGGCGGAGGAGGAACAGGAGGAAGATTGGTTGTTTGTTCATGTACATGTTGGGGCTGTTGACCTTGACTGGGCGTTCTGGCCATTCTGAGGAGGGCCCGAACTGGTGTGTCTGTTTGCAGGTATTCAAACATCAAGAATCCAATATTATTGATACAAAGTGAAAATATCGATACATATCGTCATCTTTAAGATGCGCCTTTTTTTTTATTCTCACTTTAATTTATTCATTTTATTAAAAAGAGTTTTTTTTTTTTATTTTAATGTCTGGAAGAGCTTAGTAATGAAATTGTCACATCATATTTTAGTTGCTTTTTAGAAATTTATATACAGTATAAATGTAACTGTGTTAAATGGGCTTATGTTTGATCTCTTATCGGTCGCAGGCCCCTGAATTGAAATTGAATCGAAATCGTATCGTGGCAGACTTTGTGAGACGAGTAAATATCGTATTGTTGTCCTAAGAATCAATATAATATCGTCTCGTGATAAACGTGTGATTTACACCCATAGTAGACTATTGAGGTCCAAAATGTAAAGCATTAGCAGAGGTCTTTCAATCCCGTTAGAGTGGAGTAGATCTGCAGATTAATAACCAATATCTTGTAATATCTGAATATATTGTGACAAATAAGATGAATGTAGATCCATCTGCAACACACAATTACTGATTTCATGCTGTTCTGCTACTCCAGGGAATAACACATGCATTATCAACTAGATTTACACTAGAACTACAGTATCCATAGTGTTTTGAGTATTGCTTGCATTGTAGACAGACACAACAGTCTGTTTGTTATACTGCACTTTACATTAAATAACCTAGAAAGTATCTGCAGTAAGGGAGATACAATAATAATACACAAGGCAACACAAATATAGCAGTATAGAAGAAATATGATAATGAAACAAAGTTTTGATGAATACAAATCTATGAAGAATAATAAATCATAAGAATAAGTAATTAAAAATGTGGCCACCTTGCTGCTTAATGAATTCCGAAAGATGTATGCCTAACCATATGTTCAACATTTTAAAGCAATCTTGCTCTGCTGGCCTATTGATTAAGTGTAATATTTCAACCTTTTTAGAATTATTTTCAGTATAATGGTACTGCTCATGGTTCAGTGAAAATTTCCTAAATATTAGAAGACACAAGGTGCAGGCCATGATGTTCGTATATGTGGTTTCTCTTGTGTTTCCACTGGCCTGTCCAGCCTGTAATAGTCTCTTGGGTTTGGTGGAAAAGCCTGCTATTTCTCAGTCTCTGCTTTGAGTCGCTGCACTATAAAAGGAAACCATCATGACTGCAAGCCCTGAGTGGCGCAGGCCTCGCCATCTCCTTGCCCTTGGAGATGGCACAGAGGCAGAATATGACATTAACATCTTGTGCCTTGTTCCTTTCTCTGGTTGCTGTCATGGAGTCCAGGTCATCCGGCCTGGTGGGTCTGCAGCCTGATAGCAGTGCGCGCGGGGCTTCAACAGCAAGCAGTGGAGCAGAAATGACCATTCCAGCTGGCTGGCTGGCTGAGAAATGGCAAAGCCTGCTTGAGCATGTGGACTTGCTGTTATGCGGTTTGTTATCCTTGGGGTGCGAATATTTGGATGAAATGGCATCAATTAAAGGGATTTCCACTGACGTGCTTATTTGCCATTTGGGCATGATTGAACAAAGACTTCCACCCAAGGGAAGGCAGATTTTCTGCACAGAGTGACCTGACTTCAGTGTTGGTGTGCCATCTGTGTGTGACTTTCTAGATCCATGAGGTCCAAAAACTACCACTGGAAATTAAACTTTTTTTTTAGTATTTAGCAAAGAGTTTTCAAAACCAGTGGAGTGTCTGGTAATTATTACAGCGAAATGTTAATGTCAATAAGAATATAGTAATCCTGTTTTTACATCTACTAGACCATCTAGAGAATTAGTTGCTGGTTGCATATACAAGTCAGTTGTTCTTCTTTTACCCAACCTTTTTTCTTTTTTCTTTTTTTTCTTTTTTTTAACTTAAACACTCAATTGAGCCAAGTTAGGGAGTATTATAGATTCTATCCATTAATTCATCTGGAGAAATACCTAGTGATCCGTTTGGTCAATAAAAGCCCTGTACGAACGGTACGGATTATACTGCTTAGACACGTACGTACATCAAACAATTAATAATCTATGTGTTTATTACGTTACCAGCAGCATGTATAAAAAGACCTACATTTACATGAAGACTTGTACTGACTGATGCACAATTTCATGCATCCTAAAACAGAGCAGTCGTCTAATATATAGTGCTGCCTACCTCCCAGTCCAGGACGTAGCCTGTTGTCATATCCATCCAACAGCCTGTCGAGGATTCGGGTGAAAATGGTGATATTGTCTTTACTATCATCAGGCAACGGCTCTCTGTGTCCAACTACTGCCCTGCAGGTAAAAAATGGAGACAGGAAGGTGGAGTCAAAAGGTGGAAATCATATGAAATGTAATAAAACCTTAATATAAAAACTTTATAGTGTTCCACTGGAGCACTAAGACCGGCATGCATTCAGTGTCCAGTGGTGTGAAAGCCTGCGGTTTGTTTGTATCCGCCATCGCAAAGTCGATCTTAATTCTTACAGTAAACTAGGGCTGCACAATGTATCGTTTTTTTTTTTTATTGTCATCGCAATATCAGCTGCCGCAATATACACATCGCGATAGACACTCAGAGATTTTTTTGTTAATTAAAAGAAAATTAAAACGACACATTAAAATGTAACATATTCTTTCTTTAGTGGTACTTTTTCTATTCAATGTTCAATTTGTTTCATTAAAGAATGTTGGAAATGATTTCCTTTTATTTGTTTTAAACTCAAAGTTCAACAATTTGTTGTATTTTATTAGAATACTAAAAGCAGCAGAAATGCAGAACTGAGTACATTGTAACGTGTTTATTTATCGCAAGTAATATCGTTATCGCGATATTCAACGTTATTGCATATTTTAAAGATTATTTTTTGGGGGCTTTTCTGCCTTTAATGGACAGGTGAGAAAAGGGAGAGAGAGAGAGGGGGAAGACGTCACAGGTCTGGGTCGAACCCTGGACCTCTGCGTCGAGGCAAAAACCTCTCATTATATGTGCGCCTGCTCTACCCACTGAGCCAACCCAGCCACGCATATTGCATATTTTCCTCATATCATGCAGCTCTACAACGCACATACAGGTTCAAATGTTTTGACTCTCCACCACCCAAATATTTATACCATGATTTATTAATTAAAACATAACAGATACCAGATTTCAGTATGTATGAATGAATGAACTGAGAATGAATTATTTTACGTTTTGACCATGATCAAACATTTCTTTTTGGAAATTTAACCTAATTTTGATACAGAATGAATTCAATATGATGCCAAACTCTAAATATGACCAGTTTCTGTTAAGAAATGAGTTCTAATTTCACCTCCCTGTTTATTATTTCTCTCACAGACAAAATCTCACGCCAGTGATCCGCCTAAGGCTTCAATCAATATTTGGATAATAACGTCTGGTTGTGTTTGTTTTGTTATATTCATCTTTACAGGCCGGAACCTCCTGTATTTATAAAAAACTGAATTTATGGTAATGAATTCTTTCCCAAGAAGGAAATACTCTGAAGTGTTTTGTTAGAGAATTCATCATATGCTATCAGACACTTGTTTTTAATTTACATGGCCCACAGTCCCCTGCAGAACAAAACTGTGGTGAGATGAAAAGGCACTATACTGTAGGTGGAACACTGATGAGTTAATGAGCAGGGACTTTAATTACACTTAAATCTCCTGAGGAGCTGACCTATAATAACCAAGTAATCCTCATCAACAAGCCGTCCATGTCCTGATGCACTATCACAGACGCAGCATTTTGTTGCTCGGTAAAGAATGGAGCTTGACAGAATTTTAGTGCTTGAAGAGTAACCATGTTCCCTAAATGTTGCTTATAGGGAAGCCGGCACTCTTCAACAGCAAATCTGTCTTTGCTAGGCCTCTTAGAAGGGCTTTCTGTAGCTTAATCTGTCCTATAATAACCACTCCACACAAGAGTCCATCTGAGCTACAACCCCATTAAAACACTAACTGGGTGAAGGTCACTTCTTAAAGTGTATGCAGTTGTAATTATTATCACTTTGGGGGTTTACAAATGACATTATTGCATGCTCTAAACAGCAAACATAATGTACAGGCATCTGGGCAAATGCCTTGTGCCTAGCTAAGTGGCTATTACGTAGGCATATGTGGATGATAAATAAATATCAATTAAGCATCTCGGCTCCCTCGTGTTCCAGCGATCACTTCCTCGACAGTGTATTGTAATGCTCCCCGTGTTTTACAGTATAATATACCAGGACATAGAGATTTATGAAGCCCAAAAACTGAAAGAAAAAGGTACACTTTAAGGGAGGAAAAAGGGAGAACTACTACCAATACTGGTAGTAGATCTCCCTTTTTCCTCCCTTATACTTTATAATGCAATACTGCATATATACAGTTTGAATGCAGCATTAATTCCACTCCACTATTAGGCAAGTATTCTGTCCCCGTAGTACTGATAACATTTTGTTATTTGTGTGGATGCTCAATAGTGATGGCCAGTAATAGCAAAGGGTTATTTATTTATGCATTCATTTATTAAAGTTCTATCTCTTTCAATTAACCCATATTTTCAAACATTTTTGGGTTCCATATAGTTAAAGTTAAAGTCCTTAAGATTTTCAGGAAGATAGGTTCCCATTTTTTATTAAAAAAAAAATTCTACAGTAGTCATCATAATTACTGCTCTATTCAGTTGTTTTCATTGTCAGTGGCGGAGTCCACCATTCCCGCGCAGGATTCAAATTGCCTTCACATATATGACGGATTCACAGGAAACGAGGCTAACATGTAATCCAGCTTAATCTGATCTCATTTACATCAGCCTCACTGTTTACTGTTGGCTTTTCACCGTGTCAGATCTGTTTTACATTCTTGTTAGTGCAAATAAAACCTTTCCTGCTGCTGCTTCATAAAATAAATATTCAACTGGCAAAACACAGTATGACTTTTATTGTGAAGCAGCCACAGGAAACCCAAAATTGCTTCTTTTTTTTTATTAATGATGTCTTATTTGTCATTTTTCTGACTGCAGAACAGTTTTAATTATTGCATGGAGTTATGGAACCAGAAGGAAGCTGAATGAGCTGTTAGAAAGAGCTGCAGGCGACTTAACCAATTTAAGCCAGTCCAGCTGTTATGTGGAAAACTACTTGTGCTGTGTGTGGCATGAAATCAGATTATTTTCAATGATTTTTGATTGACTTCCTTATTAAAACATTGTTTTGTTGCATTGTATACAGATACTCCAGGGGGCTATTGCACAAAACCAGGATAAGGGATTAAGCCAGCATATTCCAGTTATCCTGATTAAATTTAGCCTAGACTTGGTTGCACAAAAGCAGAGGCACCTAAGTTATCATGGAGAGTTATTCTGTGCAGCTAGCCTGCTCCAGACCAGGCTAACAGACAGGATTTATTAATTGTAAAGCCTTTTCTGTTCACTCAGCAGTGTTTTTTACCGTATTGTTATCTGCATTAAAATACAACAGGTGCATGTTGCTGTTCAGTAAAGCACTGTTATTATTTAAAGTTGTGACCGTTATTTTTATAATTATTATAGTCATTGTGATTGTTAGGTTGCTGTATGAAAACTGCTTGTTAGAAGTTTGGTGAATATATTATGGCAGTTGTTGAGATAATTAGAAAAGGCTGATAGAGTTGCAAATGTGTTTTAATTGAAGTCAGTGATGAAGGGCAATATATAAAGTGCTTTGGGAGGATTGAACAATTATTACAGGTTTTTATAAGTCTACAATCATCCCTAATTATAGTCTTAGTTCACTGGACCAGTAACTATATAGTTGAGGCTAATGTACATACTGTACATTCATGTAACAACAGGGAGAGGACACTTCAATGGTTTTTGACCTTAGATTGACTTATATATATTTGGTTATACTGAGGGGAAATAACTGATGAATACACTGTGTTACAGTCACGTTTACAGTGTGCATTTAAAGGTGCAGGAGGTAAGACTTATAAAACTAACTTTCTGTCATATTTGCTGAAACTGACCATATGTTCAAGTAGAACTACATGAAGCAGGTAATTAAAAAATAAAAAAAAATCTGGCTCCTCTGGCACCACCTACAGCCTGTACTGTGATTTGCAAAAATCCACAGCTCCCTGTTCAGATGCACCAATCAGGGCCGGGGGGTGTCTAACTACGTGTCAGTCATTGCTCATGCACACGCATTCATTCTCCCTTGTGGGGGGAGGGGCTTAGTATGAAGGTAAATATGGTGCAAAACGTGAGAGCTTGTAGAATACAATGTGAGAACTTGCAGAACAAAAAAATGTAACTTGTATGTTAAAATTTGCACTTGTAAAATAAAATTTGCACTTGTAAAATAAAAATTTGCACTTGCTTGTAAAAATTATTCACATTTGAAGTCACAAAAAGAAAAAAAACATGAGAGCTTGTAAAAAAAATCTGAACTTGTAAATTGAAATTTGCACTTGTAGAAAAAATATTCACAAATGTGTAGATTGATATTTGCATGAACACAATGACAGCTGCAAACTTGTAATGCAACATTTAGTCATGTACTTTTTTTTTTTACTCAGGTTGATTTTCCATCACAACCACAACTCAGTGATTACAACCTCTCGAATCTGTCACTGTATGCGCTCTCGCATCACAAAGAGGCGAATCTGCGCCTCGACTTTTGCAACACTTGTTGCGATACATTTGGTGCAAAACTAATTTGTACCTGTGGACTTAGGCTGTGGAGCTCTGATCCAACAGAACGGGGAAAGCAGGGTTTCTATCGCCAGATGAGGGACAACTCTGTCCGGCTTATTTAGCTATGTCGCATGGAAGCCTGGTTGAATAGCAAGCTAGCGTTAGCTAACTAACCAACCAGCCTGATTCTAAATAAATACCTTTTAATTATCTTAACACTTTTTAACAGTCAAACTGAAACACTGGCGGTGAGCTCCAGGTCCTGCAGCCGCAGACGGACCGTCACCAGCGGGTATCGGCCAGCGGAGCAACATCGCTATTATTGCCAGAAAGCTTCGCTGCCGACCTCGACCTGCAGTCGGAGCTCCAGCGGGACACGGAGAGCCCCGCACCCGGTAGCAGCTCACCGCTAGTGTTGGTGGAATAGCAAGCTAGCGTTAGCTAACTAACCAGCTTCTAAATAAATACCTTTTAATTATCTTAACACTTTTTAACAGTCAAACTGAAACACTGGCGGTGAGCTCCAGGTCCTGCAGCCGCAGACGGACCGTCATCAGCGGGTAACACGTGCCAAGTTCTGCATCCCTGCCAAGACTTCCATCCATAAGGGGAAATAATGATTTTATAAGGCAAAGTAGCTACTGTTTAATTAAAATGTAGGCTATATACATTCCTTTGTCATGTTCATCAATGATGATTATAATTTTACAACGTTTAGAGACATCAATGTTTTATCAGACTATCATTTCCTTGCTACCTGGGTGCAAATCTCGGCAGCAACGAGGGTTAAGAGATGACGCATTATTCGGCAAAAATGATTGCTGCTGCCCGCGAGGTGGATGTAATTCTGCAGAAGCTATTGTTGCTGCCCAAGCGGGTGCAATGATTGGCAGTGAGGCACAACATCAGCAAAGCAAGCTGTGGTCATGGCCGGGGGATGTGCCGATGCTACCGGGTGCGGGGCTCTCCGTGTCCCGCTGGAGCTCCGACTGCAGGTCGAGGTCGGCAGCGAAGCTTTCTGGCAATAATAGCGATGTTGCTCCGCTGGCCGATACCCGCTGGTGACGGTCCGTCTGCAGGACCTGGAGCTCACCGCCAGTGTTTCAGTTTGACTGTTAAAAAGTGTTAAGATAATTAAAAGGTATTTATTTAGAATCAGGCTGGTTGGTTAGTTAGCTAACGCTAGCTTGCTATTCAACCAGGCTTCCATGCGACATAGCTAAATAAGCCGGACAGAGTTGTCCCTCATCTGGCGATAGAAACCCTGCTTTCCCCGTTCTGTTGGATCAGAGCTCCACAGCCTAAGTCCACAGGTACAAATTAGTTTTGCACCAAATGTATCGCAACAAGTGTTGCAAAAGTCGAGGCGCAGATTCGCCTCTTTGTGATGCGAGAGCCGATACAGTGACAGATTCGAGAGGTTGTAATCACTGAGTTGTGGTTGTGATGGAAAATCAACCTGAGTAAAAAAAAAAAGTACATGACTAAATGTTGCATTACAAGTTTGCAGCTGTCATTGTGTTCATGCAAATATCAATCTACACATTTGTGAATATTTTTTCTACAAGTGCAAATTTCAATTTACAAGTTCAGATTTTTTTTACAAGCTCTCATGTTTTTTTTCTTTTTGTGACTTCAAATGTGAATAATTTTTACAAGTGCAAATTTTTATTTTACAAGTGCAAATTTTTATTTTACAAGTGCAAATTTTTATTTTACAAGTACAAATTTTAACATACAAGTTAAATTTTTTTGTTCTGCAAGTTCTCACATTGTATTCTACAAGCTCTCACGTTTTGCACCATATTTACCTTCATAGCTTAGGAGACTGTTTATGGGCTTTAGCGGAAAGGAGGGAGGGACTGAGAAGTTATCCATGTTCTGTTTTGGCTAAGTCCTGGATCTTCCCAATCCTACCTACAGCACCTTTAAATTCATCATTTAATTATCTTTATGGTTTCTAGATTTCAGAGTCCATTTTCTTCAGTGTCTTTCTTTTCTATGTCCATATATAGGCCTACTAGGAAGCAAAGCATATAATCTGTAAAGAAGGAAACTGCCTCTGTAAAAAAATTTAAAAAAAATAAACCGTGAGAAAAAAGTGTGGCAGATAATAGCGGACCGACTGAACAATATCTAAAAATATACATTTATGAACTACTGCTCTTAAATGAAACCATTCAAGGAGTTAGGCTAATTATTTCCACAAAGGAACTGTTATACACTTTAACTGAAAAGCGAGCAGTGGAAGTAAATATGTTACTTAGGTAATTTATATTTTAGCCCATGCGAGAGAGAGGGGAGACGGAGTGAGAGAGAGGGATATGTACGCATAACAATCTAGCATTGTAGATCAGTGGTTGTAATTGATCTTCAGGGTAAATTTCTGTCATAACACTAGGCTGTCTTCTGCTCACTTTTAAGGCAAAGAGTACAACTGTTCATTTGTGCAAATAATTAGCCTAACTCCTTGAATGGTATGGCAGATTCAATTCAGAGCAGTGGTCAGTAAATGTATATTTTTATGGCCGGGACACATATAGCCGACGGCCGACCGTTGACAGAAAACCCCGTCGATATGATCAGTCGCGTCCCCGAGGTCCAAAAAACTGCCACAGAACACACCAAAAAGACGAGAGGAGACGACGTAATACATCTTTATAACAGCAGGCGGCGCTAATCTGTAATGTTGCCCAAGAAATGAAAACCGGCAGCTGATTGGACGAACGCGTCACATGGGTTTGTTTTCTACGGAAATTGAAAGCCAGACTGTCATGGCGGCCGTTCAGAATACGATCTCATATTGTACTAAAATAGTTCACTGAAACATGTTTCTGAGAACATTTTAAGCGAGAAATAGCCCATGCAGTTGCTGAATCGGTCTTCATTTCAGCTCAACAAAGGTCAGTTTAAAAGATTTTCATCAGATTTTGAGAGACTCTAGTCACCTCATTCCGCTCGTCATTTCCGGGTGAGTCCCGACTTCCCTGCCGCCGACCGAACATGTCAGGTCGGCGTTCATTTTGAACGCCGACAGCCCCCCAGACGGACGACGGCACGGGACACACCGAACAGATTTGAGTCACTGACCTCACCAGACTGTCCCACGGCCGATAATCGGCTTGATGTGTCCCGGCCCTTAGGCTACTTACGCATTCAGTCGGTCTGCGATCGTCTGCATCGCTTTCTATCGCTGTTTAATTACAGCAGCGGCGTTTCTTTTTTTTTTTACAAACAATGTGTTTCTCGTTGTCAAAATTCCAAATGAAGCTGCTGCTCACTCTGTGTAAAGAATACACAATGTTTATTCTCCATTTTAGCATCAGTAAATCTGTTATAGACCTCACGGTCTGTTGAAGAAAGCCGTGAAGCCATGGATGCACAGATTAGATTAGGTCAAGGCTCGCTTTATCTGTTATCTTGGATTTATAAATTTTACTTTTGTCCAATACCCCCCAGCCCTTATGTTTTATTTCTGACAAAGTAGCTCCGCAAGGAGTGTTTAGTAGCATTAAACCCCACTTTCTGGCGAACAGCGGCCTTTGGAATCGGCTTTGGCCGCGACTCAGCAGCAGCCATCTTCTTTGTTTTCAAGTAGCAGGGAATTCACGCGGCACCGTCGCAACTCTGCCGTCCTTATGTTAAGCCCCGCCCACCGACTCTATACACGATGTGATTGGCCTGACCAGAATTTGTGTTTTCCAGCTCGCAAGCCAACGGAGAGTTGCTAGACTGACCCTGGCTGCAAATTACATTTGCTGCCGCTAGGGTGCGTCTAGATTTCTAGGCTACTCCACTGAGACTGAGCCTCTTAATTAACACAAAGCTCACGATCTGCACCTCATTGAGTGGGGCACAGTTTGATATATTCTGGGTGTCAAATGGGTACCTAGGTGTACTGTATAATTAAGCTCTGCCAAAAATATGTTCAAATGGGACAGAGTAAATATTTGATATTTGAAAGTAATATACTGTACATTTCTGGCTTTTCATTCAAAAAGTGACAGGCATGCGTGTTTGAGGCAGCTCAGACAACACCAAATAACAAAAAGCTTCAGAAATGGCTGGGGCGAGCTAAACTGCAATAGATAATATCTCACTTAACATGAATCATATATCAAACAAAAAGCCTCTGTGGCCTCAGACAGCACCGGTGGACACTTAAATATTAACGAGAAACCTTTTGTCCCTGTGAAACCATTCTAACAATGTCTGCTCCACACTAAAATACCCACTTCAGAAAAACACAGTACTTGTGTGGTGTGTAGCATCTGCGTGCTTTACTGAAGCAAACACACACACACGCACGCGCGCTATAGCTTTCAGTATGAGCCAGCTGTTAAAATTCCCTGATGAGGACAAAGAAATGGGACATTTCCATCATTTTTGTTGAAACACAGGTTTTTGTAATCATGCAGCCGCTTGTTTTACTTCCTCAGTCCACTTTATTATTCACACTGTCAATACAAGCATATGAATGCCTATTAACAAAGAAAGGCGAGAACAATCAATATATTCCTCAGCTATTCACATAAAGAAAAAAATATTTAGAGAGAACAAACTCTCAGCGATGGACATCGTTTATCTGAATTTCGCCTGAAGGAGAACAAGTTGCATGAGGAGCATGAAAGGTAAAGGAACTGTAGGTGTAAACACTGGAGATGTAAAGACAGGCTTCTACAATGTTTCACAACAATGGGATGCTAAATTCGAAATATTCTGCATTTATAAAAGATTTATATTGGTCATGGGTTTAGCACATAAATAATGTTCATTTGTTAAATAACTGCCATGCTGTCTGATTGCATTATTCTGTGTGGTTGCTGTGAAATTGAAGTTTGATGGTTAAAAGTGAATTGTGAGTATTTGATCATGAGATGACTGACAGGTCTTTACCAATGCTGTGTGAGGCAAGCCTGACATTATTCATTACAACATTGCACGTGCATGTGGTTGTTAAAAAGGTATAGGAAGGTGAAATTGAACTGCTAGTTTTGTTGCACCAGTTACGGTGGTAAATCTAACACCTTTATGACTCTGAAGCCTTTAGGACATTGAAGCACAAATGTAGCTCATAACATTAATAACTAGAGACAATTTCAGAAGAAATTGCGGTGTGTGTGTATATCTATCCATCTATCCATCCATCCATCCATCCATCCCCAAATGAAGAAACAGACCCAGCCGAAAAGGAGGCAGACACACAGTTACTGTTAAGTCTATACACTTAAGTTGAGGGCAATTCTAACATGTTTGCCTGATTTGCCACACTGATTTGAAATGAAAGATTAATTAGCTGCTCAGTTCCATATTCATATTTATTTCACTTGTCAAATCTATTACAAGTCTAATCAGTATCCGCATGATACTGTAGGTGATCTGCTGCTCAGCTACTAGGGTGTTGAAATGAATCATTGCGATTGCATCGATGCAGGGACAGACCATAATCGATTATTGCCTAATAGACCTTTTTCACGGCAGACATGTTGACATGTCATAGTAGGAAAAGCACAGGTGTATTCCAAACCATTAATGATGGCTGCATTCCACCTAGGAGAGACCCTGGTACTGTGCATGCTGGGAAACTTGATGGAATTGAGCCATCGTTAAGGTTATCAATTTCAGCTGTGCTTTTCCTACTATGACAAGTCTAAATGTCTGCTGTGAAAAAGATCCATGATGTTACTTGTTAATTTTCCGGTCTCTGCTTTTTTTTTGTTTTTGCCTTGTTGTCTGCTGTGTTCAGGCTCCGCTACATTCAGAAAGTGTCTTTAAGAGCAGATACAATAAAAAGGGGAGTTCATCCATATATCTGACGGCTTGAATTTGTTGATGGAAACCATGTGTGGCAATATATAATATTATTGAGGAGGTGACGCATCATGATATCGATTTGAATCGTTGACAGGATAATCGTAATCGAATTGTGACACCAGTAAAGAGTCACACCCCTATCAGCTACATCATCTAACAGACTTTTAAAGCTTTGACTAAGTAAATGTCAGCACTATCGGCTACCAAATTATATCAAAATATTCAATGCCACAGTCAGTTAGGGCAGTTTAATAAGTAATAATGCTTTATATTTGCTACACAACTGTACCCAAAGTGACTGCTGATTGGCGAAGGGTCACTAGTTGCTACAGGCAGAAAAACAAACTTGCAGACGCCTCCACACCTCTTTTTTTATTTATTTATTATTTTGGTACACGCTGTTGCAGAAACTGACCAAAGTCTGACATTTTAAAGTACCAAAATTGACAAGTCATGCTTCACAATTTGTGACAAGAAAATCAGTTCCACATCCAACAACACCTCCGACTTAACGGAGCAGTGAAAAGTGCACAATGTTAACCCGAGGCAGGTTTGACTGGAAAAAAAACAAATGTGGATTTTTGAACAGTCCAATATCAAAAACCGTAAGTCATTATTACATGAAAATCTTTAATTTGGGATTTAAAGGTGTTAGGGATATTACATTCATGGTAGCAGTAAAAAGCAGTAGCACATTAAACAACAGCTTCATAGTCAGATTTTCTGATAGAATCATTAGATTGGACAAATACTAAGTCAGGGATATTATATGGCCTGGAGCGTATGGACAATTAAACAACTTTGTCTTTATTCTGTTTGTGCAAACAGACTTTTAACTTAACTAGAAGTTTATTCTCTCAGAAGAAGCAACTCTGAAATGTTACCCTGCAAAAATAGAGTTTCTTAATTGGCCGTGTTCTGTAGAAGTCATCTCTTTAATTATTGCTTAGTCCCATTTCTGCACCGGATTTACAAGGTTCTTCAGCTGACATGAAGGGGGCTCTTACTCTTTTCTCTTTGAAAGAGGAAAGATATATTTTATTTATTGTAAAATATTAAACTTGTGCAAACAAGTTTACAGGGTCCAAAAACCACAGTATGCACTGTACATACAGAAGCCTTTTGATGAATACCTTTCCATGCTTTCATGTCGCAGGTGTCCACTTTTACCGTGATGGCAATCATGTTCATAGACGTTGCAGATCATAAAGTGGGCAGTTTCTACTGTGGAGCTCCTGTCCTGTATGTTGGGTGACTGGATATGGTCTGTATCGATTCCTTTAGGGGATTGCTCCGGTGCTGCCGGAAGTCCCTCACCTTACGCTTTCTTGGTGATGGCATTCTAAACTCCGGTGGATTTATGAGGATGGTTAACTGCTCCTCAGAGCTCTGCAGGGGAAATCCAGACAGCTAGCTAGACTATCTGTCCAATCTGAGTTTTCTGATGCACGACTAAAACAACTTTTCAAAGTACACATGTTCCACCAAAACATCTTCCTTCTTCCTAAGAGGATATTTTGCAGAGACACCGTTGCTCCGTCCGGCGCTTAGTGATTAGTGTGATTGGTGCCAATAATGGCAATAAACCAGAGCACGTTTTTCTTCTATCCAGGAATGCTGTGTGGACTAGCCAGACCTTTCTCCGCAGCTCTGTGGAGGTTGGTCTGGCAATGCGAGGCTAGGGGACTGGCAACATGAGAAGGGAATGGGGCAGTGTTTCCTCTATGTGGATTTGACCGTGGCGGCCCCCCACGGCAACATTTCTGCCCCCCACGGTATCAGAAATAGGGCTGCATTGTTAGAGTGCATGTCAGAGAACGTTTGTATTTTAGGTGCATTATTTACATGCTGAAGTAGTTACACTGCATTAAGATAATGTAATTAATAGTGGGTTTATTGTCATTTGCTACAGAATGCTTAGCCTCTATGTCAAGATCAAAGTTGGCCTATATAGTAACTCAAAAAATACAGTTCAATCACAACTGAAAATATGCCTCATTTTGTGTGTGAATAGAGGTGAATACGTATATTTGTTTGTGTTGCAGCAAAGTGTCAGTTCCGTTTCATGGGGCGGGGGGACCTGTTCGGACCTGCCCCCACTGCTAAAAAAAAATCCTAAAGGAAACACTGTGGGGGTCTAGACTTTGTAGGCTGGTGGGAACAAATCTGTGTGGGCCGAGCAGTCAGACTTAGTGGAAAAGGCATGTACTGAGTAAGTGGCCTGGATCTGATCCAAGGTTAGTGCAGTGAACCAGTCTGACAGGTGAAGGATTGCAGACTTGGCCAGGGAAGAGATGTAGTGGTGGTCTCTCAGGGCACACAGGTGCCTGCTGCCAGTTAGGAGGTGTGTGGGGGAGGTGTGGAGTGAGTGGGGAAGCTGGAGCGAAGTGAGCAGTAACGAGAGCTGTTCGCGGGGTGCAGTATGAGATGAAAGTGCTTCATGAGCTGACAGGGTGATGGCAAGTAGATTAGAGAGGAGTAATCATATAAGTTACAGTTCAAGTGTGTTACATTCAGTGACGGATTTGACTTGTTTTATGAGGCAATTTCTTTTATCCTACAACTTCTGGATGTGGAATAGTTGAAGCAATTTGGAAAGAAAATTCTCTCTGTCCACACGGCAGTGCACACATTTCATTATCAGCTAAAGAATAGAGCCGAGGTGACTTCAAAAGAGGCCAGCAGAAAAGTTGACCAATTAAGTCAAAACCTGTGGTCGGTGAACGTAGTGCTCCTCTGTCACCTACACAGCGTGGCTACAAATGGCTTAGAAGTCCCATCAAATTGAATTATATCCTTAATGGGATGTATTTCCATTTAAATGAGGGTGATGGGGTGTTATTAGACAGTGAGGGATCAATCTGAAGTGTAGTCTAATGGGCCTAGTTAGTTTTATTTGATAGAATGGCCACTGGTTTAATAGTTGGACTTTTACCAGAAGGTAAAAGGATTACATTTGCTTTGACAAGCTAAACAAGCTAAGGCTTCGTTCAGACCGACTTTAGCTCTGCGTGAAAAGTTTCATTTGAAGGCCGGTCCAGTCCGGCGACACAACAGGGGTGCTCACGCAAACTTTGCACTAGCATCTTGCGTTTTAAGCTTTTAAGCTAAGTTCGTGGCTCTCTGCTGGACAGTGCTCATAGCGGAGACACATGCCGCTACAGTATATATCGATGAGGACTGGTTGGGTTAAATTGGCGGTCCTACACATAGAGTATGCCAGGCAGACACACAACTGACAACCTCGCAGGTGGATGTAGTGGAGACGGGCTCGGACATATGCTCTGCGGACTTGTCTCGGTCGCACGGACCCGGAAGCGGTGCCAGGTAAGAGGCTGCATGTGTCCACCACATTGCGCGCAACATTGTGGCTGCACGACTAGTACAAGTCCGCACCTGTCCGCAGACGTGGAGCCTCAAAAGTATGTCCGAGCATCCTGGACGGGTGAACTGGGACTCCTTTGCTGCTTGATGATCGGTTGACCAGGGTTGGCTTTCGGTCATAAAAATGTTATAGGATTGCAGTGCTAATTCAGTGGAGCACTTATTAAATGTGGCTTGGAAAGGTGACTAACGTTGAACTCTGATAAAAGAATGCGAGAGGGAAGAAACAAACTCTGATTCACTATCATCACAACAAACATTTGGCTGCTGCTGCTGCTGCCGTGACTTATGCAACTTTAATTGAAAGTGGGCACTTTCCAGAAATGCCTCGGCATCCTCCTCCAACTACCTCATCTCTCTCTCTTAAGTGTGTGTCACCCCCTCTGGAGTGATGTGTGAGCCATGGGTGACTGATAAGCATCCTGATATCCATCCACCACTAAAGTGGCCAGACGATGCACTCGCTGAACTGCCTTGCTGTTGAGAAACGGGGGCGACCGAAATCGAATGGGAAAGGGGATTAGTGAGGCTGCTCAGAGCTTTGTGGAGAAGATATATTGGAAGCTGATGACTTTTCTTGACTGTGTGGTTATGGGTGCACTAGTTTATTTATTATATATGTGGCAACAAATATTTAATTCCATCTTCCTGTCATCTAAATCCCACAATGGGGGAAAAGCGAGGGGGAGGGGATGTCTAATTAGCACATTCTTGATTAATAAATAATAAATTCTAAGCTTGAATTCATGCATGAGTTAACCTTTACAACATAACTAATCTTCCTCACCAGGTCCTCCCACTCATATTCTGTCCTGTTCTACCAACAATATATTGATAATGTTATGCAGCAGCGCATTATGCAGCATATTGTCTCCAATGGATGCCTTGTAACATTCATAGCCTTTACAATATGACTGATTTTTCTTTGTTTGCTTCTTTCTTCGGTCTTCCACTTGCCTGTTTTGTGCAGATAATATGCACAGGAGAGAAACTGACGGGGGGAGGTGATAGCTGCTAACACACAGAAGCTTTGGCTGACACCAGGGACAGCTGTCACATCTATATTTGTTCATCTAGGACAAACTTTCTCATGTTCCTTATTTCATCATCCTTTTTGAGAGGAGCTGCCCTAATAACCTATTTTAGGTTTGTGGAAAGTGAAACTAGTGTAATTAAACGTGAAAGCACATTTTTAAAATGTAGATAAACCGAGTGCTTTTAACATATCTGAACTACAGAGGATTTTGATTTCTCTAAAGAATGTACATTTTTAGCCATGCTAGCAGTGTGGCTCTTGGTATGGCAATTTGGTCGGTCTGCCCACCGCTTTGGTCCAGACTGAAATATCTCAACAACTATAGAATTGATCGATGACATTCATGGTGCCCAGCAGATGAATCCTAATGATTTTGGTGATCCCCTGACTTTTTCTCTAGCGCCACCATGTTGTTGCCTTTTTTGGTTTTGATTGAAATGTATTGACAACTTTTGGATGGATTGCCATGAAATGTACACACATTTCCCTCAGGATGAATTGTAATCATTTTTATGAGTCCTTAACTTCTCATCTAAAGCTATCACCAGTTTAAAAAAAAAAAAAAAATTCGTCCAGTTCTTAAATGCCTGCAAAACGTTCCCATCAGCCTCCGCTAGAGTGTAGTGCTAATTAGCAATGATAGCATGCTAACGTGCTAAACTAAGATGGTGAACGTGGTAAGCATTATACAGTACCTGCTTAGTCTGCTAATGTCATTGTAAGCATGTTAACATGTTGACAATAGCATTTACATATGTATAGACTCAGAGCCGTTCACATAGCTGTAGACTTAGTCTTATCACATTTTTAAGTTTTTTTACACAATATCCATTGTAGAGCTGTAGCTGTATAAGTCCACCCATCTTTCCCCAGTTACTTCCTCCCAGCTCTTCCTCAGGGATGCCCAGGCGCTCCCCTGCCAGCTGGGCTGGAGTCCCTCCAGCATGTTCTGGGTTGGCCCCCGGGCCTTTTCCCAGTGGGCCATGCCTGGCACACTTCCCACGGCAGGCACCTGGGGGACATTTTTAGCAAATGCTCAAACTACCTCCACTGGACACACTTTGTAATGTGTTTGCAGTAGATGCCAAGTTAGATCATGTGTCCACTGGGAACATTTGTTTAGAGCACGGACTACTTTTCAACCATTGTATTGACTTGAGAGAACGCACTGTTACACATTTCAGACAGTGCCAAGATATTTGCATTGGCTTTCTTGCTCCGAGCAGAGGACTGCTAAAACTATTTCAACTTGGGGAAAGGTTTTCATTAGTTGTTCAGCCATAATGACAGCCATGGTCAGCACTTCTTACCCAGCATCTGTTTAACACTTCCAGCTAAAGCAAGAGGTGGAGGCCAATTGGGGCCTCCTTGCCCCATTGATCACCATTAGATGCCAAAAGTTGGAGACTGTGTTTAACAGGCACAATCTGTTCAGACAGTGGAACAAGAGGAAAATAAAATCAATTGGAAAATGTTAATTTCCAGCTGGTACTACCAAGAAATGGTCCAACACTGCTGTTCTATATCCTGTACTTGATGGGGCTGAGGAAAAAAAGCTGCTATCTGTGACTTTCTCTAGAAGTTGGCTTGATAATTTATTGTAGCACTTTGCAGTCTCAGCTCTGCATAGAAGTTTTGTTTGGTGAAGTTACAGAAACGTGTGTTTACAGTGACATTTGTGTCATCCACTGAGAAATCACACATTTAAGTGTTTGGTTATGATTAAGATGAATATCAAATGTCAAGTGTTTTTTAAATGTAAAGTATCACTGGGTACATATTCTTGTCTTTGGCTAAACAACACTGCTCTATCCTTTCTAGCACTGTGTTCCTCTTTCCATTCAATACGCATTCATCCTGTCTTTTTCCTCCCACACACAGCCTCAATTCCCCAATCCATCGCTGTAAAACCCTCTGCCTTATTTGATCTTGGATTTGAACAGTTTTCGCCTCTCTTGTTGTCCTTGATCTTTAACTAGCGTTAATTCACTGCCATGACAACCAAGGTCAGAAAGAGGGCAGGGAAATGTCTTTTAGTTGTCTGCTCAGACTGCGAAACGAAAGCTGACCTGTCATCTGAAAGGCTCTGTACGTACAATACAAAAAAACTGGAGAAATGTTATTTGAAAAATAATGAGAGCTTGGAGTTGGCTAAGTTCAGTATTCCTGTCATAACATTGCAAATGTTTAACCCAGTCAGAAAGTGCAGTCCAAACTCAATGTGGAAATTCACAGCAAGGTTTTACTGCAATTAATTCATTAAGCATTCATTTAAAGTGTCACATCTATTTAAAAAAAAAAAAAATCACATAACTGTGATTGAAGGACATATATTTTGCAAGAGAAGATATTTTTGGAATACAGAACCACAAATGAAATATGCTGGATAGGACAACAGCCTGCCTACAGCAGCAGCAAATTATCTAACATAACGATATGATCTGAAACGTGTGATATCAACGTTTGTGACACCAACCTACTTTCCCAGGCGCTTTTAGAAGAATGCCACAGCTCTTGCTGTCACATACAGCACTGATATCTACAGGGATTACAAAAGCTTAATCACTTGCATCAGCAGCAATGAAGAGATCATTTATAACTGTAAGCATGCTCCTTACCACTCCATGCTATGAAGTGCTGTAAAACCTGACACTTTAAAGATGTGGTTCTTTGGCTGGACCCAACCACAGGGCGAGGGCCAGGCCTTTGAACGCAAAACTCTGTTGCTGAGTGAATGATGAATTTACATAATTGGTTGGTGTGTGTGTGTGTGTGTGTGTGTGTGTGTGTGTGTGTGTGTGTGTGTGTGTGTGTGTGTGTGTGTGTGTTTCCTCATTGGCCATTGCCCTTTCATAATGAATTGGCACAGAACAGGCTCTGTTCAGTTGTGTAGTATTTGGTTTAGAAGCCTATATTAGTGATTTCTAACAGTAGAAAGTGCTGCTAAACTCCGTTAAAGACCACTGCTGACTACATGTAGCTATATGCTAACTGCAAGGGAATACTATAATCTTCGCTGCCAATGTCGTGAATTTCTTCCCGATTTTCGGATCACATTCCTGCTGGAACATGTCCAGTTGCGTAGTGTTTGGTTTATAAGCCTTTAGTGGTGATTTTTAAAGTCCTGCTATGTACATCCGTGCATAGCACAAATGCGGAGACTCCGGAGATCCAGAAATGCTGACCCATCAGAGCAGACTACGGGCTTTTTCGGGAGGTTGGCTTAAAGAGACACAGGGTGAAGCAGCTATGGGCAGTATGAGAAAGTGTTCTTTGAACATTAAAGGCTATAAACATGTTCTAGTAGAAACACAAAAATACAAGTATGAACCTGAAAACACGAATAATAGGTCTCCTTTACATAAAGCAGTTCTCAATTATTTGTCTCAAAAAGCCTTAACCATGTCGTGTGATGGGCTTCATATACTTTAGTACACAACAAACAAATACTGGGACCATTAAAAAGATGAACTTTTGACATGCAGTAATACACCACTGACTATCCCTGTAACAATTTGGCCACAGCTAAGCACATTGACCATACACAGTCCAGACATATACTAGGTTAAAACAACCTAGTCTTGTTCATGGAAAATGACAGGACCAGTAGATGAGTTCATATGGTAAATAATTTATTATAAAGCCTCAGGGAAGCTAGATTAAATACTCTGGAGCTGGTAACCTTGTGGCTGAAATTCCGCCTTTTTTAATTCAAAATCTCATTACAATGTCCAAGGTATAACAGCGTTATTACGGCTGGAGGAGGGGAGACAAACCGAAACCAATACATCAAATAGGACTGTGCTGAGTTTACACATACATCCTGGCAACACAGCCCACACTGCACTCCATGTTATTCCCTACCAGGGAGTGTGTGTATTTCTTTCTTTTATATTGCCTAAATTGCCTTGATTTAGTGATCCTAAAGCCACAGGTAATGGACACATACAACAGGGTCTCTACAGCAAACATATGCATCCCCATCTGGCCGGGCAGCGTATGTCATATCATTTGGTCCGCTGTGAAACAAGAGGCTGAAAATATTGGAGCTCCTCTTTCTGATTATTTGTATGCTTGAAAGCAGTGTTAGGCTTTCATAGTTTTCTATCTCAGTAACACATGTTCTCTCTCCTCATTTCTGATCGCTATCTTCCTTTCAACTTGATTTCTCTTTTTATTTTCCTGACTATTTCCAACCCATAAGGAGATGTAATTTTACTTATTCTATTAAACTTGTGCATGTTACTGACAGGTATGCTGTATTAGAATAAATGTATGAAATTGTTTGTGTCAGTGATAGGAGGGTAAATATGCACCTTTTCATAGGAAATATTTCCCCAGTTTACACATTTGATATAACAATTTGGATCCTTCATTCATTGAGGTGTTGCCAGAATAGCCTCTGCAGTAATAGCCTGTCTGTGGCAACCTGTGTCAGTCACAGCAGTCCATTGAGCACGCCAACCACACTGCGACATTAAGGACATTCAGATGACCTTCCATACGCACAGCGCCACAACTACAGCACTGAGACCAAGTCATGGAATAGACTCAACATAATGGAGTCTTTCTTTAACATGAGTTAAATAAAGCTGTTAAATTTGCTAAAAATCAGCTAATTTGTAATGAGATAACATACTGTATTTGATATATGGTGGGAGAAAGTGATTAGCACTTGGTGCTGGAGTGATCTACTCATGTGATGGGAATGTACAGTATAGAAATTAGGGCTAGCAATGTTTTTTTTTTTACTACTGAATAATTAAAGTTTTCTTTTTTTCTCTCTCTATCAAATGTCAGAAAATTACCATCATCATTTCCTAAACCCTGAGATGACCTCTTAAAATTGCTTGTTTTCTCCGATCAACCGGCAGTACTGTAAGTAATAATGTTAATATGATTCAGTTTACTATACAATTTTCACAGTTGGGAAGGTAAAACTATAGAATGTCCAGGATATTTTGCTTGAAAAATGATTTTTAAAATATTTCAAAACTAGAATCCGTTCATAAGAGTTGGCAATTAAGTATTTATTCAATTAACTCAATAACAACTAATCAATAAAAAGTACTGGACATCATAGTAGGTTAGTTCTCCACCGATTACAGCATTGCACTCCTGTTAACATTGTTATACACATAATAAGTTAAAAGACAAAGTATCAATTGATGCAGCAGAACCACAAATATCGTTTTTGTTCTACACATTCTTCTTCCTTTTCAAAACCAGCCGCCTACATTGCCCACAATGCATCTCGAGGCAAGACCCCTACATGACAACCCGGCGGTGCACATCACACTGCCACTTGTGACACCTCAGAGGAAGGTGGTAGAGCTATAGGCACACCAAAAGCTGTGAAGGAAGTGCTATCTCAGTGCAATCTAACAGCAGCACAGCTGATACCTATTAGTCAAGTAGTCTTCTTCATTAGTATGCCTCAGGGACAATGGCTTCCTACTGAACACCTTGAAGAGTTAAGTGTAAATAAACTGACTTGAAAAAAATGCTGAGCTTATACTGTACAAAACTGTTTATCTTGACAATTTATACAGTTGTTAGTCATTTTAAAAGTGACCCATAAAAGAAAAGTAGTCGTCTGAGGCTAATTACTGGACTGGAAGTGGCACCAGCTCCCAGATTTTATGCCTGCTGCATCATCTTTTATCCTTGGCCGATGACTTTACGTGCCAACTGTAACTGTCCCAAAACCTGTGTAATGAATCTAATGAACCGTTATAACATGACATGAATATGCGTTACTGCCACTGGTTTAACAGACAGGGCAGTAAAACCATCCAGAGTTTAAGTTTGGAAAAGGCTTTTTCATAAAACTGCCAAAGAAGTCTGAACAGCTTCTGTGTCTTTACATTTTAGGATTTAACTTTTGGCAAATGTTTATTTTATTTTATTTTTTAGTCCATGACGTTGTGGATCTTCGAGCAGGTTCAAATATTCGTTCAGAAAACAAGCGATGAGCCTTGAGCAGCAGAAAACATTTCTGCAGTCAGCATTACAAGAAACGGCTCACCTACTTTGAGTTTCCAACAATGGGAAAGGAGTGTGGAGTGTGCAATTAGTTATTTTAATAAAAAGGATTTGTTTTGCTGGCAGCAACACAAAAGTGTTATACTGTATGTATAACTCTATGAAATAACCCTTTTTAAAACTCAGATGCCTCTATAAAAGTTTACCTTGTTTAATTGTACACCTACACTTTCCATAAAAAAACAGAACCTTTGACCCATTCTGTGCAGCATCTTCAAAGACACAGTTAGGTGTAAGGATTTTAATCTATATTGAATGGACCTGGTATCCATAGCGGTACCTCAGACCCAACTTCAGAAGCAGTCGGGGGTGGATGTTGCTGAAAGATATAGGATGTACTGTTGTGAAATGATTGTGTTTCATGTAGACAATGCTCCATGGAAAGTGAGTCTGTGCCATTTCCTCAAGGAATAAAAACCGAAATAAATGACATAAATACATCATGCAAAAGATACGGCTTGAGCTACTGTATGTTAGAACAAAAACAACAATTTTTAATCTTACGATTTCATGGATTGGTAATATCTTGAGGGTCCATTCTGAGAGGCATCAGACATTTAGCATTCAGCATTTGTGTATTTCTAGGACGAAATGATCCGTGTTCAATGTGCAGCTGTGCAGACACCTTCTGGGAAATCCAATCCAGCTTCAGCTCGATTCATGCCTATTGGGGTTGTCCGCTAATTGGTTACTTTGAAGATCATTGGCCAGATGCTCACCATATCAATAGAGGATTGACTGAAGCTCAAACGTAATTAGTGCACAGATCAGTGACATTTTATAGGATGTGGTTAACACTTGTTTCACATGACAATACTTTTGCTACTAGCAATTATTTCTCTAGTTGTTTACAGCTAGTCTGCGTCTTCTCCAAGAAATCAAGCCTGTAAATAGAATATTAACAGGACCTCGAGGTAATGGCAGAATGGATAAAACACAACTTTAAAAGACTGGAAAAAGGAAAAAGGGTTTAATATTAAAGAAATAAAATCTGCTTTTTATGAGTGCCTTTTTTAATGAATATTTTTTTTAAAGATTTTAGTCACCCGTCCCATCATTTGAGATCATACTCACATTAATAGCTGAGATACAGACACTACGCTAGACAAATTGAGCAATAAAACTGGTTAAAGAAATAATTTTTTTGCCTTTTATCTAAACCACTTATTTGTAAATGAAAACCAAGTTGAAGGTTGGACATTCGTTTTAAGCATCCATTAGATCTTACAGAGCTAGTTTCTGGTATCACTTTGACCTACTGTACCTGCCCTAATTGTGTGTGCATGCAATTTAACAATGTTGTCCATGAATGTAACGCCCACTTGACCAGTCCTGCTGCTCTAGGCCCATGATCTCTACTAAGACGATGGCTTTGAGTCCACTGTGGACCTCGCCAGTTAAGCTGGTGGATGAAATAATGCTATAGTCATTAGATGTAATGCATATAACTATTGTTTTGTTGTAAAGCAGGAGGCATATATTCACTGATCATTTCGGATTCATCATTAGTTACACCTTGTGAACGTTTGACTTTCTTCTCTTTGGTCTCAAAGTTGAAACTATTTGCCTGGTCATTCAATCAGCAACGTGGCTCAGCCATGAATACATTACCCTTGTCCAGACCTGTGACACATTAACCTTGACAACACTACCGAAACAAAATGTTATTTGTTGACCAGGTCACATCTCAAAGTGATACCCCTCTTGGCCATGCTGTGAATAATTAATGCGAGATGGGGTGAGAAAGCAGGTAGAGACTAGACAATTTCACTTCAATCCATAGGCAAAGTGTACATATAGCACTCTCATCCTTAAAGCTATCGATTATGTGCCACATTAGCCAGCAGCTTGACAATAGGTTACCAACTAAATAGGCAACAAGACAGCCAGAGTGTCCACACTTGTTAAGCGTTGACTGTAGAAGGGGAAGGTAGTGGTTGGAAGCGAGGCAAGCTGAAGGATTGAAAGACCTTCGCCGAATAAAAAAACAACAACACAGCCTTCTCATTTATATGTAACACATGGATTCGTGGGAATGAAAGCTTAATCAGCCCCGTCTTTTAGTGTGCGGGAAATGAGGAAATTTGGTGATGTGCAGAATGACAGACCCTTATATAGAGGATTTGTCTGTTACACCTTAATCCATTAGGAAAGTCTCCTGCCTCAACTGTAGTAAAGCCGATTTGGAGCCTGCCGATAGCATCAGTGGGCATCAGGGAGGTGGCAGTTCTCAGTGAGAAACAGCTCTGCTGATACGCAGATATTCCGGGAGCATGTGCATGCTGACGGTCTGAGGATTATTTCCAAACTCCAGCAACTTGAACTTTGATGGACAATTAATATAGACTTTCACTTTTAGATGCAAATTTCCAAGTGAAATTCCATTCTTGGTACATGTTTGGATTTCTCAAGAGGCAGCATAATAATGTCTTGCTGGAAAAAAAAATCCATAAAATGTGTTTTATATAATTATATAATTAAAGAATGATGTGCAAGGGCTTTACATATGTGCTCTACATCATGTCTCAAGTAATTGCAGAAAGATTAACATTTCCTTCCAAATCCTTGTCACATGCTGTGTTAGGTCCATGCTTAATGAATTGCATTGACTGCTTCTGCCCTGCTGGAAAGGGTGGGATGACAATTTTCGGTCCCTGAATATGTCAAACCTTTATGCATTTCCATTATTAACTTGCATGCGCTCATGCCATCTAATGGTTTTCCATATTATTTATTAACATCCTTAATACTAATGCCAATCATTGTATCATCAATCTTCTTTTCTGGCCTCATGCTGCATGATCAAACCAAAACCACGGCCAGGCTTCCACTACATTTGCAATTTTAACTATGAAAATATTATCTATTAACTGCTTTTAGTTGTAGTTTGTAGTAAATGTGTAGACAGGGGTTTGTTCCTTGAAAATGTGGTAACATACATTATTTGATATGAATCTTATCTATATCTTTACCCTTAATGTATCTAGTCCAAGGGTTTGTCTGACACTATGGGCTCCCCCACAGCCTATGTTTGCTTTTAGCAAATTGGCAGTTGTGTTGTCATTACTTAGAATTCCTCACTGGGTATGCACTATAGCTTTAAGGTACGTTGAATGAGCTATTAGCAGTTCCTGTTTGCAATGCACCCATGGATGTGCAGACAGCCATCACTGGATTACTTTGATACTGAAGAAAACGTAAAAGCATGATGATTCTCAGACAAGTTATGGAGTTATAAGGATTTAGCAGATCTCTGGTATCCTCAAAGTGTACAGCACATCACACTGAATCTGAGGATATGTATATCATGTCTGCGTGTTTAGATTTGACTGAGTTATGGCTCTAGGATGGAGGACTAGTTTTGACACAAATTGCGGCTCAGCGTCTCTCTCTCCACACCCCCCCCCCCCTCAACTCTCCTCGCCTCGCAGTTTGAAAACCTCTGATCTAGATAGATGTGGACACCTGAGCATTACACCTCATTCCCAAACCATGGGCATTAATATGCTGCTACAACAGCCTCCACTCTACTGGGAAAACTTCCCACAAAATGTTGGGACCTGGCTGCAGGGATTCAGGAAGAATCCCTGCGTACCCCGAAGAGCACCAGTGAGTTGCGCTACTGATGTCTGGTGATGAGGCCTGGCGTAGGTTGACTCAGAGTTAAGCGCGTGCACCACCACTATAAAAAGGCAGCAGGAATGGAGCCATGATACTACGATTCACAATGGTAACAACCACAAACAAACTGGTCAAAGGGTTTACATCATGCACCTGCAATACTGTGGAACTCCCTTTTTAATGGCTCTTACTGGTTTGTGTCCAGGGAACACTACAAAAACGTTTAAAAAATGTTTCAGAGCGAGTCACACTCTTCTGACAGCTCTGCATACAGTGGCTTTACTAATATGCTCCGCATCACCAATGTTGTAAAGAAAACTGCCGTTTGCAAATAAATGTAATGTGACACAAATAATCTGCTGGGATGTAAGAGCATGTCCACCATGGGTGACGTTAGTGATATGAGGACAGATAAGGTTATGTAGGCTACATAACTGATAGACTGGGAAGAAAAACGATACTGCTCAAATAGGTAGGCTAGTATCTGGAAATGAAAATGCATCTATAGTCGGGGCCTCAATATCATCTCCTGACATACGTTTAACCCCCTTTCACTAAACCTGCTTTCTGAAACGGGCCCCAGGCTTGTCAAGTTACAGTATTCCACACCAAACTGCAAAAATTATTTCTTTATGCATTGAATTCAAATCAAAAAGCAATTCCTTGGGACATTGTTATGTTGAAACAAGAAAGGGATCCCCACAAGCTATTGTCACAACATTGGAAGCTGTAGCAATAATATTGCCCTTCATTGAAACTAAGATGTCTAGCCCAAACAATGGAAAACAGATGAACCACATACACCATGTCCTTTAATGGGAAAAGCATAGAGTAACGCCAAAGCGCATATTCTTGTAGAAGATCTCTTTGCAGGTTCATTTATATATATATGTGTGTTGTGTGTGTGTGTGTGTGTGTGTGTGTGTGTGTGTGTGTGTGTGTGTGTGTGTGTGTGTGTGTGTGTGTGTGTGTGTGTGTGTGTGTGTGTGTGTGTGTGTGTGTGTGTGTGTGTGAGAGATTACAAACTCTGGGCTAAATGTATCAAGCCGTTTGCGCCTGTTTCCAGACGTTAATTGTTCGCAAAGACTGCCTTAATCGAGGCGGGCTATTTACAAACAGGGCACACTTGGGTAAAATTGCAGATTGCCTGCCACATGAGCGAGAAGAGACAAGTTGCGCTTTCAATATGCGTTCGTGGGAGGGTAATGTGGAAAGTGGGAGTTCCACCCAAAAAGGTGGGAGGATACGCGTAAAGTGCACCTAATTATATATTCCGCGGTATTTACAAAGCCTCTATTCGGTGGGGGAAATTCAGGTCTAAACCAGGAAGCGCGTTTCCCTGTGTGAAAAAAAATGTACCTTATTCAATGGCAGCAGACTAAAAACTAAATAAGAAAAACGCCTCCATGTCTGTTCCATTTTTGATAAACAATTTTGCGATTATTTAACTATAAAACACTCTCTTAAATGACTTAACCCCATCGGTTGGGTTGACATATAAATGATATAAACATATGTATACATACATAAAGCCAACACAACAGTATCATAACAGACCGCACATACCGTCATTCTCTACAGAGATCTCAGCCGTGTCTATGCCGGCCACACCTTCCACCTGTTCGGCAACAAGTGTTTGCTGCACCACGTCTTCGATAGTAGATAGCGTGTCTATTTCTGGTGGAGCTGAAGCGGTTCTCCTCGATTGTGCCCGGTTGTACGCTACCTTCTCTTTTGTTCTGCGCTTTATGTCTTGCCACTGTTTTTTTTTTTTACCTCCTTTTCTACCCCCTTGATTTTATTTGTTATGGCAATCCAAAACAAATAAAATCCGAGGGTGTGGATGTTCTGCCCGGTAATATGTTCAGGTTTGTTGTTACTTCATGCACTAATAGGTCAATTTCATCATCACTAAATTTAAGCTTGCACTTTCTTTTTCCCGTAGGAAGACTAGACTAGGCTAGAGGGCGGAGTATGCGCTGATTGCCTGATGGGTGTCAGGTTTGATAAATACTACGCAAAATGAGGAAGCATAGCCTTCGCTATTACCGAACTCGCATTAACTAGTGTTCGTAAAGCTACCTCACTGTGTGCTCCTCATATGCAAGAGAGCTAAGTGGCACAATGACAACGCAAACTGGGCTAATCCCTGTCACACTGTTCTGATTTCTCTCCCCAGCCTGCTTTCTTCCAGGTTCGATGAGCTTTTCCTAGCGTGCAAAATCTTAAAGTGATTTACACTCCGCCGCGTCTCCCTGCCATAACATCTTACCTTATCAACAATGCTAACATGGCAACCTGTGCAATCTCTTCATTTGAAATTACAAGGAGTGGGGTTAGAAGGACTTCTAGACATGCAGTTTTTTTCTTTTTCTTTTTTTTTGCTGACTCTAGCACACAAACTGAAAAATGTGCACAAGATGCAGGAGTGAAAATGCTGTGAACGGCCAATCATGGCTGTGGTGTGCTGCACCATGCAAATTAATTTACCAGGCAGTGAGATTCAGACCTGTGCAGAGGAGAGCCCAAGCTACACTTAGATAAGAGGATGAGCTCACTTTAGGTTTGTTCTTTTTTAGGCCTAACTTAGGACAATATGTCATGGGTTCTATTTTAATCCTCACACAAAAGTGTGAAAGTCAGAGGGTTGGAAATGAAGAATATTCTTTCCTTATTAATTCAAAGCTTAAGGTTTTCCCAGGCAGTCCTAAGGGGGTTTATTTTGTCAACATCGTTATAGAGGTCTGGTTATTTCATTTGCCAAACTGACAGTCACAGCTGAGACCATCTCACTGTGTAATAATAATAATAATAATAATAATAATAATAATAATAATACAAAAAAAGCTTTGCCTTTTCTCTGCTTACAATATAGATGATATTTTGCTTCTAATGGTGTTGGTTAGATTACAATGTCTGCTGCAGCAGTGAGACTGATTAATAAAGGTATTATACAAAACGCATCACCAGAACATCCACTGGAGGGACAGTGTCGGGGGGAATGAAATGGTTGGAGAGGAAGTTAAATAGCAAACAGAGGGAGACTGAGAGGTACAATACAATATGTTGTTGTACCTGGCTTCTGGAAGGAGGTTGAGGAGCAGGAGAATGATCCACCAGCCCAAGTCCAGTGATTTAGGCTTCCACTGTGCAGCAGCCATATCCGTTCAAACAGGACTCCTGTAGGAATGACAGAAGAGTGAGAGGGAGATGATGTCATACAGTACTAACTGACAATAACTGGCAAACGGCGCATTATTGACTTGAGAAAACAATGTCAAAATGTTCATAGCTTAACAGGTAAGTGCAGAAGTGATGGACCTCAAATGGTCGACGAATTAATAAAATATATTTCTCAACATTCATTTGAGCCTCTATTAGAGTACGCCACCCCCGCTTAACCCGCCTGCGGCTCACTGGTTTATACTTTTGATTTATGTGATTGATGGGGTCTGTTTTGTCGCAAACTAATACTGACATTTTTGTGCCTAAAAGCATGTGGCTGTCAGACATCAAGGTTTCATCATTTTGAGAGTTTTTCTTTTTATTAAGTGACATAAATCATACAATGATTTACGAGACCTTCAGAAAAGTGGTGGGGGTGTTTTATAAAGCAAATTCAGCATCGTATGTTGCCACTTGGCTTACTAATCGGCGTAGAAAAGGTTGACTGTGTCCGTTTCAGTTTGGAACGTTACTAATATTATCTGTACTGAACACACGTTTTCTTTAGTCCATGGATGACCTAAACACACACACACACACACACACACACACACACACACACACACACACACACACACACACACACACACACACACACACACACACACACACACACACACACACACACACACTTCCGCCTGTCGTTCCACAGTTAACCAACCAACACCACTTTAAGCTTTGTTTGTATTTATCGGTGTGTCGCTCTCTCCTGCACGCCAGTGAGCAGTGGACATTGGACATTAACTTGGGCTGTGATATTTTCCGTGAGCCGTTTGGCACACCTGTCTGGAGGAAACATCCCCCTCTGAGTCTCTATCCAAAACACACCTGGTTAACGTGCCTGGTTATGAGACTCTGAATATTGTAACTTGCATTATTTGTGATGAACGGTCAAACAGCTTATCTCATTTTAGGCAAGACATCAGCTCTAGTTCATATTTAGTTTTATCAGTTGGGTCCTGTGCGGGGCAAACGTGTTACAATGCTCAAGTTCTGCTTCACTCATTCAGCGGCAGTGGTAAGATCTGTTCATTTAGTAGCTCTTGACACAGATTGGCTGGGATATTTGGTAAATAATGTTCTTATGTTCACCATATACAGTATTTGGCAATTGCTAATTTCACCTTTTAATGGTACATAAAGATATTACATGATCACGTTGTGGTACATCATTTTTCATTCTTCATGCTTTTTTTTTATTTATGCTTTTCCTTTTAGTTTTTTGGGGTTAAAGAGTTGCAATACTATTTTGAGATATTAGGAGGCAGGGAGTTGCAATTTTTTTCATAAATATATATAAAAAAAATAATAACCTTGCTTAAAAAAAGTAAAGCATAAGGTACAACCCTCTCTCCTCACACCAATCATGTTTGTGCAGTCCCTAAGTTATCTATCTATACAGTTAACTTTTAACATCACAGATGTGGGCCTAAATAATCCAGTTTATCTCGAAATGAATACATTGAATATTCAATAACCTACCTAAATACCCTTGAACCAAATTAAACAGAATACATTACTGTGAAATGAACAGTCATTGTGAGTGCTTGGGTCTCTCTACTTCCACCCACAAGACCCTCAGTAATCATGAGAGATGACGTCGATATTGAGTAGCCCATAAACACAATTCGACCAAACGCTATACCAGGATAACTCACGATATAAAAACCCTGGAATAAACCCATTATACAGCAGTACAGTTTCCTACTTCCTTATAACTCCACTGATAGATGTTGCATAGCGACTGCATTTCTAACACTGTAATTATTACAAGGCGGTTGCAGTCTGGCAATTTACAGACAGATTAAATGACCGCTCATTAAAAATACATGAATGCAGCCGGGAAAAAAAACACACCAGGAAGATGAGGGAAAAGAAGCCAAATGTCTGCGAATGACTGAGGTACAGCAGTAACACGGCCACTCAAGCATACACACGTGCAACAGCTGTGTCGTACTTAAAAGGCTTTCATTGTGCTTTTGTGAGACTCAGCCCCCCCTTTATTGCCACCGTACAGAGAGAAGATCAAACACTTCGGAGGAGTCAGTGTTCTCAGTGCCCCTGCGGAGCACCGATCATTACAGGAGGAGTAAACAAATGAGTGGATGTAAAAGACACACTTCGGGCGTTCAAATAAGACGCTGCACTGATAATGCTACAGTACAGCCTGTGACCATCCTACTATTATGTTGGTGATGATCTGATTTCAAACGAGCTGTCTTAATATTGATTGTAGCTGAGCACCAAGTGAAGTAAAGATCCACATCTAGTCTTTACACTGGTAGGATTTATGGTATTGATTTCTTTTTTTTCAGACCGCACAAAAACGTTTCGTACTAAACGTAAATCGGATAACACTTGCTTTCAAGTTAGGACAGTTTTGAATAATTTGCGCCGAAGATGGAATAACATTTAGGATCTTGCAACAGGTAATTGACTTTAAACGTAACAGAACTGTACATTTGCATTCATGTACGATACTTTTGCTAATGAAATTGTTCTTTTAATTAGGTGCACAGTAAGCAATGTCATTGTGTTTATTTTTTTATTTTTTATTTTTTTTACAGGCTACATCACATTAAGGGCAACACATTGACACACATACATGCCTTGCCGTGTATGCACCATTTAAAAATGTTTGTGACGGTTAACTCTGGCCGTCAACTCTGGCTCCATCTCACTTTAATAGAACAACACTGAGCGTAGCCGAGGCTATTTAGTTTACTAAGGTTGTCTCCACACAAACCTAGCCAGACGGTTAGAGATGAGTAGAGCCAAATACATTCTACATATAACATTATCTCTGATAGAGCTAACATACATTTACAATAACATTGGTGCTTAGAGCACATTAGAAAAGCTACATGCTAGGCTTGTGTCTGCTTCCCATGTAACCAAGAGCAAAGACTGGACACTCTTTGCGGTGACCCAGCCTGAATTCATAGGCTGTGGCTAATTTGATTGATTGCTTTCTAGCTAGTGGTAAGTTCAGGAAGTGTTTTGCCTTGTCCCGCCCCTACTGTAGTGTGATTGGCTACAAACGACGACATGTCAAGGTTGGACGCGGTTAAGGTTAGGACAAAGAGGTCATGGCTAACGTTCGTACTAGCCAATCATAGCATTGTAGGGCGGAACTAGGCGGAACGCTCTTGGGGAAAGGAAAAAACACATTCAGGGAGAGTCTGTCTGCCTTGAAGTGCATTTATGCATTCTACAGCAGGGACAAATGATAAGCACTCATTCTAAATATGCAACTCTCCGAAGCAAATGTGCAGTAATCGTTGTCCTTCAGAAATGAGATCACATACATACCGTAATTTTGTAAAGATTAATCGTACAGCCTTACTCTGACTAACCAGACAATTGTTTAATCCAAACTACTTATGTGTGAGCCATCAGCTGATTTCTTGGCAGTTTCTTTGCCAAGAAATCAGTATCTTTGGGTTACCCAAAGATACTTTGTTAACAAATTGATACTTTGTGGTGAGCCAGTGGTAAAAACCTTGTTTTAATAAACTGATACTTTGACGTCACTGCTTGTGGCATTTAGCATCATCACTAGCCTCATTGTGTATCACATTAAACAGCTATTGACTGCTACATGCTCTATAAAACTGCAATTAACAATTATTGGATGAGGAATAAATCAAGCCCAGAAAGCCTTAAGGCTAAAATGGCCATACTGTTTTGACAATAACGTGATATCAATAATTGATATCCATTCTTCCTAATGGATATCAAGAAACAATATACATTGATATTCTGCTTCGTAAATCCAAGAGCCCCATGATGTGTTATTGATGCAAAATATTTAGTGTCCTTGTTGCCATAAATAAAGCAGCCACCCATCTATTTCATATGTTATCGACCATCCTTCTTTTGGCTGAGAAAATGTGCAAACATTTTCAATTAAACCAGATAATCATACCTATAACCTGAATATGAGATTATCCAGTTTATTTTACATGCATTCACCCAAATCTGAGTTACTTGAGTAGCTACTTGTTGCCAATTAAACCGAGTACAGTTCATGCAAATTAGGTCAAATGTTACTTTTCCTAATTTCAGCCCCTTATCTCCCTTTCAACAGATGTCAAGCTCAAGGGCAGGCGGAGTCCAAGACTGTGTCAAATTAAACCACTTTTCTTTCTTGACAAATGCTGTTAGACAGCTGACTTCCTAGATTTCTTTTTATTAGCGCATATCATATTAGGCATCAGTGTATTCAACCTCCTTTCTTCCCCGCTTTCTTTTCTCTCGGTACATTTTGCAAACCGGGTTTGTGTTAAAACCAATTCCGGATAGTTATCTATTAAACATTTTATGTTCCCCAGAAAAACTACAGGATGCCCTCTGGAGTCAGAGGAATCATTACCTTGTCTTATAATGTCCGTCTGAAAATTGCATCGCTAATTTCCTGACATATTGCCACCTATTTAAGCCACTTCCACTCACATGATGATCATCTTTGCGTATGTGTCATCTTTAAGGCTTTGAATGTCCTGGATGAATAAATCTTTTAAACACTTTGTTTCCTCTATGCCTTGAGGTTCAGTCATAACAGCGTTTCACCAATGCTAGTCATTATAGATGTAGTATTTAAAAGGTAGGATGAGTTCTCATTAAAGAGACGCTGAACATATGCTGGTAGACTTTAATAATGTGCTCAGTAAACAAAAAAAAAAGTAAAGTTTCAAAGGAGTAAAGAAAAAAGGGAATATTTAATTATTCTCGTTAGTCAGTCCATAAACTCCATCGTCTATCACATTTCTACTACAGGATCTCTGTTCTGTTTATGTAGTACATTTCTCCTCAACACAAGCACCAATTAGATTTGTAGTGAAAAATCATCCAGATTTGACAAGTGTCAACAAATTCTTTCCATAAGAATAAGGCAAACAGGCATTAAAAACTGGCTGCCGGCCGCTGTCTACAATTCTGCACCCGATTTACCAATACCTGTCATGCAAATGAGGGGCTCAGCGGTCCCTGGAGCTCCGATTGTGCTTGAAACGGAGAATATGAAGGAAGGGGAAAAAAAAGACATGGTGCTTTTGTTAGCAAATTAAAAATAGCTTGCCTAAGGTGACAGTAGTGCTAAAGCACTCTCCATTTCCACTCTTCTAACATTTGTTTTCAATTCTACTGTCAGTTTTTTTTCAATGTGATTACATTTGACAGAATTAAAAGGCTATAAATGCCTCTGATGCAAATTAGCTGAATAATCAGTTGACGACAATGCTGAGTGTTTTGTTGAACAATAAAGGTAATAAGTGGTAAAATAAGAAGTGGCAGGACCTAGTTTCCTCCTAGAAAAAGATGTCAGCTGGGAACAATTTGGTTTAGTTATTTTTATAGTTTGGCAGTCAATCGTGACCTTAAGGAAAATGGAAATCAAACTGTCACATTATAAAGTTCATGGTACATTTTCTATGCAAATAAATCCCACTGGTGCAGTTATAGCACAAGATGTCAAGGAACAGCCAAAAGAGATTGTGGACCTCAACAGCCAATAAACACTGTCGACTGCAGTAATTGTTGAATTTAGGACACTGTTCTATAGCCATGTAATCCAAGTGGCTGTTCACTAAAAATAGCCCTAAATCCTGTCACATTTGGTTTGATGTGACAGTCATGCACTGAACATCTACCAGTGATCTTTGTGGTCTGTAATTCAACCAG